>NC_050577.1:183986392-184287354 GCF_011100635.1 Trichosurus vulpecula | reverse complement strand
CCTCCCTAAACTCCTCCTCCCATCACCCCAGGATGACCCTACATCCCTCCCATAATCTTTGTGTATATAAGTTTCATCTTGCCTTCATGAAGGTGCTCAGATTACATCTACCTCAGATGGAATCTGTCCCGCTTGTGAAAATGAGCATCAGAAGGGGTGAGATTTTTTTAAGACAACCCGTTATGGTGAATCTGTAATAAACTTTGACTCTCTTTGGCTGTGAGAAGACTTGAGTCCAATTCTTTTGAGCAGGACCTGGCATGCTAGTATTTTGGGGTCTTGACCACCCCTAAAAACATATGGTTCCCTGACCTCTTCATATGGGAAGTTCAAGAGGCTCCCACAATCCTAAACCTCACCATATACTCTGTCTATCCTATGTCATCTATCCTGTCAATCCTATCCTGTCTATTCTATCCTATCCATCTTATTAATTATATTATATTAACACTTTATGTATATTAAATTATATATTGTATTATGTATGACACGTTGTGTTATACATGTATATATTGTGCCTGGAATATAGTAAGCTCTTAATAAATGATTATTGATTGATTTCCTATATTTACTTAAATTGTAAAATTGGCCCCCAATTATGCAAATTATACAGCCATAAAACATGTCTCAGATGGAGATGCCCTTTATATTTCAACATTGCCTTTTGGTTGTAAAATAAGGCATACATGTTTTTCTTAAGGAAACATTCAAAATATTTGGGGGCAAAAACTATGTGAAGGACCCATTTGACTTCCAGACAATACTAGTCATACTCTTCAGAGATAATTTGCAGTTATGGAATGTACCAGCACCATCATGGGAAGGTGAGTGGCTTTTTGCTGTAGTGGACCAACAATGTGTCAGGTTTATTTTCCACTGAAAATCCCTTGAGGCCACCAATATCCAAAAACATGTTACCCTAAGATTTATGTGGTGCTGAAGTCAGATTCTCTAACTTTATCACAACAACAAGAGACCAAAATAAGAACTACTATTATCTGGTATTATAGGTCACTGGGGATTGGGGTGGAGGAGGGAGGGAGGATTTAGTCAGAAGACCTAAGAATTTATCAAGGCATTCATTATTTCATAATGAGTTGCCAGTTGGACTTTTTGAAGAGTTCAAGATGCTTTGATAAAAATATTTTAATCCTATTCTGATCTAAAGGATAAATGGATAGGGGAAATTGAGACAGAGGAGTTTAAAGACTTAAAGCTAACACAGTTATTGAGTCTTATAATTTGAAAATGGGATTTTCAATCCTTAATCAGGTTGAAGGAATTAAACCTTAGACTGTGTATAACAGTAAACAGACCCCAGAGAAAAAATACTATTGGAACTGGAACTAATTAACCTCCTTTTCCAGTTTTACTAGATAGGCTGAGGACTCACAGAACCAGGAAAATTGTACAAACAAAAGGAAACAGGATTCTTTTGAATAATGAATCATTATGATGAGTCTATACTACAACTCTGGATTTTATGTTTATTATAGTGACAAACTTTAAGTTTTCAGTCTTGTATACCCTTTGCTTAGATGCTAAACTAAGGGTTTGGTATATCAATTTTAGCTATATTAGACTAAACTCCTGGAGACTGGATAGTGACAGGGTAATAGTGTACCTGACAGAATCTTCGTATGTTGTGACAGGTGTGTTTTCCCCTTCATGAGACTATGGCAAGAGTTGTTACTGGTGTTTTGGCTTCTGCTTTCTGATCCATACCTGTCTGATCATAGAAAAAGATAAAAAAAAGGCCAGTAGACAGAGCTGCCACTTTTTATTTCAAGACTTCAAGATAAATGTTTGTTGAGATATCATCAAAATATTATGGGAGGGGGCAGCTAGGTGGCACAGTGAATAGAGCGCTGACCCTGAAGTCAGGAGGACCTGAGTTAAAATCTGGCCTCAGACACTTGACACATTCACTAGCTGTGTGACCTTGGGCAAGTCACTTAACCCCAATTGCCCTGCCTTCCCCCCTCCAAAAATTAAAAAAAAAAAAGAAGACAAAAATATTATAGGAGACTCTGTGGCCTTGCAGCTCAAAAACCTGAAATATACTGAATTCAATTCAATACACCCTTATTAATTACCAAGTGGTATGGCAGTAGAGGGCCAGGACTCGAGTCAGGAAGACTCTGACTCAAGTCAGAGTTTAAAATCAGACCTCAGACCCTAAATGTGTGACCCTGGGCAAATCACTTAACTTTTCTTGCCTCAGTTTCCTCTTCTGTAAAATGAGCTGGAGAATGAAATGAGAAACCACTCCATTATCTTTGCCAAGAAAAGCCCAAAAGGGGTCATGAAGAATTGGACACAACTGAAAAATGACTAAAAAATGACAGGTACTAGATTCTGGAAATACAGATGAAAAACAATATGCTTTTTGCTACTTACGGATTTTTGGTTAATCATTCAGTAGATCATAATTCAGCGTTAGTTAGTAATACGCTTCTCATGTTATGGCTTCCCCCCCCAACTAATTCAATATATTCTAATTAAATTAATATTTTAATGAGCTGAACAAACAAAATTACTTCTTTATAAACATAGCTTATTCCCTGCCCCCAACCTGGGACTTTGCAAAGCATTAACCAGCTTTTAAAAAAGAAAAACTTTTAGTTTTAGAGAACGTAGAGGTCTCCTTGTCTTTCTCTGGTTAGTCTGGTTCCTCTTGAGAGGAAAGCCTTTATATTTAGGAAAAGAATAGAGTGAAACATGTCTTTTTTTTTTTTTAAACAGCATCATGGTTAATGTTGAGTTGCAAAGATACTTAGGACAGCCATATGAAATGTCAAGATAGTGCTACAGATTAACCTGAAAGTAAAGCAAAGGCCCCACTTTCTTCCATTAATCTCATACATAGATATTATTATCTATCCTACTGAATCCTAGTAAAATAAATAACTCAATTGTATTTGGCTTCTTTAACATCCCTTTGAGCTTAACAGTATAAGAATTGTCATTGCCACTTTACAGGTAAAGGGAGGCTGATCAGGAGAGTTCATCAAATGACTAGATGAGCTTTCAGGACATTCAGCCTTTGTCCAGGACTTTTTTAAAAGCACATTCTCTACTGAGTGTCTACATGTCCATGGGGACAGAAGTGACTGGGGCTGTCCCAAAATTAATTTGTTGTTTTGGTCTTACCCTTTGTTGTATCCTAGAGGATGGATTTCAGGAATGGAGGTTGCCCCTGGGTGAATTGGCTATTTCAGAATCTTGGAATGGCATACGATTTTGGGAGAAGCCACCTCTTTTTGTTGATATATAAAAACAAACTGACTGACTTTATATGCTCCTCTTCCCTACCTTTTTTTTGGGCCTCAACCCATTTTCCCATTTTACCTTGTCAGAGAATTCCAGGAAATTATGAAGTTAGAACAGACCTGGGTTCTACTGGGAGGTGGGAGGAAGGGGGGAGCTTGTGCTTTTTCACAGTCTTCACTTCCCCCTACCCTTTATTGTTATTGACTTCCTTGGGACAGAAGCATGTGGAAGATGTCTGTGCTCATCTACGAAGTCCTAGAGGACGACTTTCAAGAGTACACTTCCCCAGTGAAGAGATGGTAGCAGCCAAGGCAGAGGATCCTGGAGAAGCAAAGTGCTTGCCTCTGTGGCCGAGTTAAAATCACAATGCTCTTGAATCCCTGGTATGGTAGAGATGAGGGAGGAATTTTGAATTTCATAGGTGAAATGATTCCAGAATCTAACCTAAGCAGGAAAGGGAGATTTCTTGAATACTACTAGCTTTGAGGGTTGTTCGGAGAATAATCATGTGTTCAAGAATTCAGAGATGTGATCCTTCAGAGAAAGAATGGGAGCTCCTGAGTAATACATCTCTTAGAGAAAAAAACCTTATGTTCCCTGTGGTCTTTGTAGCTAGGAGGGCACTAAGGGACTAAAGCTGTCTGAGAGTGGTAATCTTGCACTGTTCCTTGCCTTCTTCCTTCCCCTCCCCACAATTAATGTGAGCTACTTAGTCATGCTGGTCTGATAAGAAGTCTTTGGCGAAATTAGCATTTAACATGTTTGAAATATGGAGAAATGTTTTTTTTTATTATTACCCATGAAATATTTGTTATACTTTATGGAATAAAATTATACTTTATATATACATATAGATAGGCATATACATACATATATACGTATATGTATATACATATATACACACACATATTTTATATATATATATGTGTGTGTGTGTGTGTACACACACACACACACACACACACACACATATCCTTCAGTCCCAAAGTAAGCACCTAGGTTTGAATTGCAGCTCTTTTCCTTGTTACATGTGTGAACTTGGGAAAGTCCCTTAACTTCCTTATTTATAAAATGAAGATCTTTTAGAGGATCTCTAATGGCCCTTCCTGTTCTAGATATTATGAACATTAGCGAAATGTGTTTCCTTAATTTAAATCTATTTAACCAAAAAACAAAGAGAGCAAATGGTACCACAGATAGGCTACATGCTTTTATGTGCAAACATCTACACTACTTTTGAGAAATTTAAAGCACTAGTCATTGGATTGTTGTAATAAACTTTCTTTCATACTACTGAGCTCTTTAAGGACAGAGATGTGTCATTAATCTTTATATCCCACACAATGTATCTTATGGATTGTAGTTATTTAAACATTTTAAAAATGTTAAATGAATGATTTACAACATAGGAAATTGAGGTAAGGTCCAACCCAGCAAAATTATGGTCATTGTCAACTGAGTGTTTCTGTAATGACTGAATCTGCATTAAAGTCTATATATTGCTTGACCCTTTAGATGTTAGTATGCTGTCTCAAAGTGTAAGAAATTATGGAAATATGTCATGGTGGAAAATAGAATTCTGCTGTAATAAAATGCTACAAAGCAATGATGAACCCTAATCCATGAAATCATAACCCTTGTGCCTCTCTGAGATGGAGAGATTGGAAGCTGGATAATGAAGTTCTGCAGGTCAGAATGGAATTCTACTTGTTCCAGAGGGCAGAAATCTCATGAACTGCAAGAACTGTGCACAGCAGCACGGGCAGTTCAGTTTTCATTTTAGGTTTATGAGGAACTGGAGAGATGTGGGGGTAGTGCTGGGGTGGGAAGCATTTGCTATTGCTTTCACAATTAGGGAGCTAATTCATGCAGATGACATCTAGGCCCAAAGAGAAGAGAGACTGTGATTGCTTGAGTCTGCTGAGGGCTATGGTGATGTTTTCCTCTATCCCTGTCTCTCTGCATACCCTCCCAGGGAAAGAATGAGTTTGTGTTCCAAAGACTGATTTCCTGCCCTTGAAAGTTCCTTTACGCTTTCTGTTTTAATTAGCACGGGTGTTGGCTTATACTAGATAAAGATTTGACCAAGAATAACTGTTCTTGTTTGCATGCTTCATTGTTTTTGAATGAGGAATTTCAAAAAAGGTAGGATCAGTGACTGACATCTTTTGCATATCTAGAGAGTGGATTTTCTGTGAATTACTTGAGTGGAAGGATTTTCCTGCCTCTTTCCTCTCTTCCTCTTATCTCAACATTCCACTGGCTGAGCTGTATGTGAGAATCCTATGTGTATGTAGAGTATGTGTGTGTAAACATGCACACACACACACACACACACACATATATATACACATATAGTCACACACATTTCTATAAATACTGAAGCGGTTTAAGAGCTGAATCTGGGGTTTCCTCAAATGCAAATTTCAAACTGAAAGCAGATTGGCTGCCTTGAGGGGTGGGGAGAGGCTGGGCTGGCGACTCTTGGTGCCTTTCTCATCTCTTGCCCATCACAAATGATCAGAGGATCCCCTATTTAGGGGTGGAGCCCTGGTGAGCAACAAATAGGTCTTGATAGCTTGAGAGGAAGGGGAGTGGTTAAAAAAGACTGCTGATTCCCACATTTTAAAGGATGGTGGTCAGAGGAATAGGAGGGAATACCTCTCCTTAACTGTAGTAGGGGAGCAAGTGAATTATTTCTGCCTTTAACCCCAGACCCAACGATTTTGAATTCAAACTTGAGGGATTTAGGAAAACTTGTTTTGAAGGTTTAGGATTAGCAGAAGTATCAAAAGAAACATGTTGACAAGTTAAAGAATCAGACCTTAAGCTCTTTTAGGAAATCAAGTTTCTTTGCCATTATTACCTTTATAGATGTTAATAGTTGCCTAAGCCCCAAATTCCTTATTTTCTTTGTAAATAAAATTGTGGAAATTAGCATTTGACGTGTTTGAAATATGGATAAAAGGTTTTTTTCATTATGACCCATGAAATGCACTTTATGGAAGAAAATTATACTTTATGAAAGAAAACCAAGTGTTTTTTCTTCTAAACAAGTATAGTATAATTTAAATTTTTTTTCTTTTTGGTTTATAATTTATGGTATTTGAAAAAAATGACTGGACCACTGTTTTGAATCTTTACTGACTACTTATCTTTGAAAAGCAGACTATTTAGATTTTACAGTACTGTAAATGCCGTGGGAAGAGGTGACTTTTCTCTATTTTTTACTACCAAATGTGTATTTCTGTCTTCATCATGTAACTTTGAGATACATACTTCAAAACTATTTTCAGAGTGCAGGAAGTTTATTATATTTTTATAACTATCTGTTTCAAATTATATGTTTAAGAAGAAAATGGGACAAACTCTCCCCTTTACCCTAGAGACAAATTTTCCATGACAGAATACATTTGAACATCAGGATATTGCATAAGTCAGTCTGGGAAAAATAGGAACAGACATCTAGAGCTACCTAATACAATTTTGCCTTGGAGATTTTTTTTATTTAGAATCATACATGAAGTAGATATAATTTTCCTGTATGTTTAGAAAGAAAATTGTTAAATGATTGTTTTTGTTTTGATTTTAAAGCTTTTCACTCGTTCTAAAAATGTAGGTAGTTGGATAGAACTAAGATAGATAATGCTAATTAGACACAATTAGAGAAAGCCTTAGGGAGACTAAAATAAAACCTAGGTTTTTTGAGAAAATTCTTGGAGTAGTGGATAAAGAACTGATTGTCTTTAAAGTTGAAAAGACCTAGGTTCAAGGCCTGCCCCAGGCATATGCTAGCTTAATTTTTTCAGTGCTCTAAGCCAGTGTCAAACTCAAACAGAAACGGGGGCCTTTACACCTTACATAAAGATGTCTGCAGGTCACATATTGACTTAGAATTAAAATGTAATATATCATATTTTATTTATATTATAAAATATAAATATTTCTTAATTGCATTTTAATCTGATTTAGACTGTACTCATCACTGTTGTGGGTGACATGAAGCCAGGTGGCCGAGTGTTGGCATCTCTCTCTAGGCAACTCTCTAAGAGTACAAGTTATAGAGAAAGTACCAGACTGCATTGATAAGAGGGAGTTCCCTCTATCAATTAAATTGCACTCATCAATTGGCTGTCCTGAATCCCTAAAGAAAGCATTGAATGGGCTAAGATGAAACCTGTTAATGACTAGATTGGGAGCTCTTAAAATGTGAGATATTAAAGGTTGAATTTTTTTTTTTTTTTTTTTTTTTACCAAATACACTAGTTGGCATTTGTCAGGTGGGATGGTAGGGTGGGCCAGGTATTTAGAGGGAGTGTTCTGGGAAGGGGTAGGGTGGAAAGTTTGTGTAGGAAAGATAAAGATCAGGACCTGGCCTCCTGAAACAGCTGAATTGGGAGTGTAATGGTAAGGAGGCAATACTCTGGCTATAACTTCTTTCTATCATATTTATTTTCCTTGTCTTAGCAGAAAAGGCCTGAACAGAAGAGGTACACAACCCATATTTGTGTGTGTGTGTGTGTGTGTGTGTGTGTGTGTGTGTGTGTGTGTCTCACAGTTTTACAGAGATTATACTGTAGAGCTAAGTTGATTTTGAAGTACAGATCTGCTTCTTAGTAAACCAATTCCCTTAGACAACTCATACTGTAACTGCTTATTTACTGAGCTGCAGACAATGGCCATCAGGAAACACTTGGTTTACCAGGGGGTCAGAGTTGGGGAGAAAACAGGGTTTTTCTGCAGACAGTTGTTTATTTGGAGTTTTATCTGCCTTGTGACGTCTTTATAGTGGTTGTAGTGAAGAATGTTATCTGACAAATTGTGGGAGATTAGATTTCTTCCTTTTTTCCCCCTGGTCAGGAATGAGAGTAAATGTGAGCCTTGTGTTAGGGATTGTTAAACTTGGCTTCAGGCTGTGTCACTGATTTATTGTGCTATTATGGACAAATCACTAGGCTTATCTGAATCTGTTATTTCTTATCTGTAAAACCTGGGAAGAGAACCCCTAATTTACTATACCCAGCAGTTGTGAAGAGTGGGGGTGGGACTAAAATCCTGTCTCCTAGTGCTGGATTTCTTTTACATTTTAAGGTATTTTGGGGTGATTTTAACTGAGCATAAAAGAAATAAAAAACTTTCTGAACTTAAACATTGCTTTAACATGTAATTAGGAGAAATATTTTGTTAAAAATTTTAAAAAGAATTTAGTTTCATCATGTCTAAAAAATATAGGTAATAGGCTTTTGTCTAGGAAGTATGTGTGTGTGTGTGTGTGTGTGTGTCTCTGTGTGTGTATAGTGTTGTGTTCCAGCTATTAAGTAATACTTTCTAGTTATCAACTCTATTCTAATGAGGTTATCTTGGAGAACATTTCTTTGTAGAGCAGTTGATATAACTACATAGTCTGTTCAGTGGGGGTTCTTGTGTTAATGATAAATTCACAGTCTTTGCAGTTGCTTTAGTTGACAGATTTAAATACTATTCTTTTGGGAACAGAAGTCAATATTTGGCAATAGTACCTAGCATTCTCTTTTTCTTTTCTTTTCTGTTCTTTTTTTAGTGTAAATTTTGGCTCCAGATATTCTGTTGCATTTTTCTTTAAAATTCTTTTTTATTTAAAGGCTTAGTGTGAAACCTATTCTTCCCTCTTTTCTGTTTGGTTTATACTTAGAAAATGGAATTTTACTGATATAAGATATATCATACAATTTTAAACTTCATTTTTGTTTGAAAGAATAGAAATTCATTCATTTGAAATGTGATAGGTAAAGAAATAAATTGTAGGCTGAAGAATCTCATTTAAGCAAACTAATACATTATTATTAATGTTATATTTTTATTTACAACTATTGTTACATTAATGCAATTTATTATTTTTATTAATGCATAAACTATGGGTAGGTCAACAATTTTGGGAAATAAAAGAAAAGCTATTTTTGACTTTTAGTGATATTTGAACAAGCATACCCATTTACGACATAACTAGAACTCTAGTAAGTCCCAAAGGAATACTATTTCTGTTCTCTTTTCTAGAGATTTGTATTATTGAAATGAACAAGGCTATGGCGTTTTGAATTTTTATTTTCAGAGTCCCATTTTTAACACATGATCACTGTGAGTGAACTGGTGTTTTATATTTTCCTTTTCAAATGAATGTATTAGAAAAATGCACAGGATGGTGCCATGTATTTTGGTTTGTAAGATAAAGAAGACAAAACATGAACTCCACAATACAGCTTTTAGGGTTTCATATTCTTGCATTCTTTAAAAAAAATGGGGTGGAAAAATTTTTTTGAAGTTGGTTGTAAAATTTCTATGCAGCTAGAGTTTAAAAGCTGGGTTAAGATATGAGATGAGTTTTGCAGCATTCATTTGTCTTACCCTTGTGAGGGGGTTGAACCAGATCCTTTGGAAAGGTGCTCTTCCTGATTCCAGCTTACCATTGCATGTTTAGCAATTGGGCCCATTGAGAAAGAAAAGAGCCTGCTGCTTCTTAACATGAGTAAATTAGGACTTGGGCTTTGAGATGACAAAACATCTTTTTTTTTTTGGCCACTGATTAGAAAAGCTGATGTCCCTGTGGAGCTTTAGAAAGGCAGTGAGTGAATCTGCCCCATGAGGTAGTAGTACACTTTGACTAGACTTCTCATGAGAGGGTAAGAGAGTTCATTTTCCCCAGCCAGGGCTATGTGTTGACTACTTCCAAAAGACAACTAGAGGAAGTGGATTCAACAAGGAAAGCTTGAGCTTGCTTTCCTTGTTGCCTGTTATGCTTGGTGTTTCTTTTCTTGAGTAGGTTTAACATCAGTCCTGAGTCAGACAGATGTAGGTGTGGATGTAACCCTGTGAACTTCTTGGGTCCATTGGATGGAATTGACTGATAGCTGGAGAAGTTTTTGCATCAGAAAAGATTTCCCCTGACAACAGGAAGAGCCCAAGTCTTGACCTGGCTGTCTAGTAGGCATGAACTTTGAGAGAAAAGCACATAGTCAAGGAGAAATATAACAATACCTATTCAAGAGGCCAGAAAAATTGTTTTATGATCTGAGGAGGTTTAAGTATCAACCTTTAGGACTGTATAACTCTAGTTATAAGTTAATCCTTTAAAAAAAAACTTTCTGTTAATGAGTGCTCAAGAATCTTTTGTGTTACGCATTTCTTTATTTTTCTGAGAAATAAATACCTGTCCCATATCTCATTCATATTAAACAATGAATACCTTTCTGCACTCTCCTTTAGGTAGACTCTAGACACAAACCAAAATCTAAGATGTAAGTGATTTTCCCCTGGGGCAATGAAGTGGGAAATGCAACAAGCCAAAGCATGTGAGAAAAGGGAGTCTAAACTTTTATAGGAGGCTAGGTCTCCCCTGGACTGAATTCAGCCTGGACTGCATGACTGGGACCCAGAGAAGAGTTTCAGTAGAGGAGATGGAGAGGGTGTACTGCTCCAGCCTTTTGGGTCTAGCAGTAGTTATAATTGTTAGACCACATACTTGAATATATTCAAACCAAACCTGCCTACACAGAAGAAAGCAACTTGCTTCCCAGGTCTATGTCTGAGTTAAGAAATTTAGCAAATTAGGAAAATAGGATGACCTCCATTATAAAATATCCTATGTACAAGCCAGTCTGGCCCACTGCAAATATAATACAATCTTTCTTAATTGAAGAGTTCAGGTTAAGGTTAGAATTATACCTAATTAATTTACCTGACATTTTGAAAGACATTTTAAGGCTTTCTACCTCGGTGTTCATTCACCTATTTAACTTTTGCAAAACTTAATTACATCCATATTCAATCTATATTCATACTCAAAGCTAGTAAAAGAAAGTCAATTTCAACTTTTTTATCTATGTGCTAGTGTTTATGGTTTTATTTATTTACTTATTTATTTGTTTGCTTGCTTGCGTATTTATCTATATATATACATGTATATATATGTATATATATATGTATGTATATATGTACATGTGTGTGTGTGTGAGTCATGTTACCTGAACTACTCTTCCCCCTTGACTCCTTCCTTGTAAAAAGAAGAATATTTAAGCAAAACCAATTAACACACCTACTGGGTTTGCCAATGTATACATGATTAAGATAAATGTGTTTCTTGATTTAGTTCTTCAGGATTGTTCATTATTAGTTCATTAGATTTTGGCTGCTTATTAATTCTGCTTATAATATTGTCAATGTTTATATTCTCTTGGTTCTGCTTTGTTTAATCACTTCATACTCATTTTCTTGTTTCTGAATTCTTTTTTCCCAAGGATTATGAATATTTCCTTTTATTTACATGTAACAATTTACTCACTCATTCTATAATGACAGATTATTAATTTATAAAATACTGTGAGATTTGGCAATGCTGTGATGCTCTCTTGATTTTCAGGAACCATCTTATTTTTTATTTTAAGTTTCTTCTGCTTAGCTAAATTTATCACAGATCACTAATTCAAGGTTTCTTTCACAGAAAGATGCATCAGCAGATGGGTGTATGCCTGAGAGGGTTTTAAGATTCAGGTCTCTTTCTTGTGCAGGAAAATTCTTACCTGGAGCAGTTTCACTACAAATATGGGTTAACACCTATTTATTCAGACTACATCAGATTAAATGAGAAAGCCTTGTATTATGGAACTATTCACTACTTATAGTTGACATAAGATCATATTTATTAAGAGTCATTTTTTTTACCACCTACTCTGCCATCTTATGATACTTTGGTAATTTGGTAGTGAAACATGATTTAAAAAAAAACCTTCACAAAAAAAGGGGTTTATAGACATTATGGATGCCATTAAAATGGGAGAATTTGCTACTAAGTTATTTACAATCTCCTTCCTTTCTAAAAATATTGATTATCTAGCAGTGCAATGAAGTAAACAGAAATAATTTAATATGGGCAATTTCTAAATTAAAAAATATTTATGTGACAATTGAGACCAGCATATAATGTTAGATGTATATACTTGGGGTAGTACAGAAGTATAATTATCCTCAAGTAGCTCATATACTACTTTCCTTAAGCTCTAATAGAAAGGCAATGTGTCACATGAGTCTCTACTCCTCACATTCATGGGACAAGGGCATCTAACATACTGTGACCACATAGTTTATTGAATATTACAAAAATGAGCTTTGGTTGGAGCCTTTGCTTCCAACCATCTTTTGAAACAATCCCCTGTGTCCACGGGTCACACAGAAAAAAAAGTAAGGGAACTTATCTAGAACCCCTGCAAATGGTTCTGGATGATAGTAAAAGAAACATGGTAGGGGAGAGTTGTCTGACTTTCCATCTGACTAGTTGATGGGATTTTCAATGGAACACAGTCCTAACAGCCCCTGTCACTCCAGTTTCTCCTTTATTCCAATAATCTCTTAGGTATGGATGTCCTGATACAGGTTATAGTCTTGCTTCCTCTTCACCTGATCACAACAGCCAGCAGAAATAGCCTTGATTTGTGGCAGTTTCTGGTGGTTACCACAATTTGGTAGTCTCCTATCCCAAGGTGAAATATGACTTATTTTAGTTCCCTCCATGCCTAATAGAATCTATGAATCTCAGGGGCTTTGTGTGCCTGATTGTGATAACTTTCTGCTTCCTTTGCCATGCAGGGCATCCAGAAAATTTCTCTCAAAGCCAATAAAAAGAAAAGGGGAATTCTCCCACCTCTATACCTTTATGTGGGTCTCTTACAATTTTATTTCCTCCTGGGAAGGACTTTTAGGGCTGCTTATCTCTCTATTAAGTCAAACTACAGAAACATTCACTGAAATAGCAATCAATTGGGAAGCTGTTTATGTTTAATTAATTGGCTTAAAATATGGCACTCCCCATCTCCAATGATGGCTGATGCCCTAAAATGAGATTTTTTGAAAGGAACATTAATTATAGTTTTCCTTTGTTGTTATTGTTCAGTTGTTTCACTTGTGTCTGGCTTTTTGTAGTCCCATTTGGAGTTTTCTTGGCAAAGACACTTGAAGTGATACTCCAGCTCATTTTACAGATGAGGAACTGAGGCACCCAAGGTTAAGTGACTTGCCAGGGTCACAAAGTTAGTAAGTATCTGAGGCTGGATTAGAATTTACAAAGATGAGTCTTCCTGACTCCAGGTCTGGCACTGTATCTATATTGTACCACCTAGTTGCCCATTTTTAGGAACTAAGGTTTGGGGAGAAAATGGTATGCCTATATTCACAAAAATACATTACTGGAAGGTAAAAATAAAACAGCATCCTTCATTTCTTAGACATGGATTAAACAGGTTTTGAGCAGGCTCCTAAGCAGTCCTTTGTGGTTATTTGTAAGAGATGAAACAGGATGAGCTGAAAAGTAAATGCATAAAATATATTACTACTTTTCCAGTAAAGTAGTAATAGATAATTTTTCTATTGTATAATTTTTCATTTAAGTGCTTGTAGCAACTATCCGGCTAGCAGCTACGGTAGGATTGTAAAACCAACAACAACCAGCTCACAGAATGCTGCAAGCCCAAGTTCTTTTGATCTGCTTTGCTAAGGAAAGCAACATTGAGGGGTTAACAATCTCAATTTAATCCAGCATGCAAATGTCATTCACTTAATTCAAGGGAGAAAGCCCTGAACTTCAAAGCAAATACCAACAAATTACAAACATCAACAGACCAAATACAATTCATAGTTACCAATAAAAACAAGTCTGAACATCTGGGCAAGCTGGAGGGCTCTTAACTACAGCTGCCCGGAGTCTTCACATGGAGAAGTATAAAAAGCAGCATGAAATCAGACGAGTTGGCCTCTTCCACTCATCAACATTGCAGTTTTTGTTTTTTTATTTCATAGAGTTTTTGTGTGATCATCAAACACAATTATAGAATCAGAGCTAGGACTTACCTTCTACAACATCAAGTCTAGTTCCTCATTTCACAGATGAAGATTGAAATGTAGAGAGGTTGTGTCTTACCCAAAATCACCTGTGTAATAAGATCAGAGCCAGAATTTGGACCCAACTCCTCTCATTACAAATCCAGTATTTTTCCATCATAAAGGTCTTTGTAATCTCTAAAGCAATTCTATAAGAAAAAACTTTCTTTGACAAAGTCAGGTAAAGAAAAAAAATAAGGGAAAAACCCAATAATACTAATTCTGGACAGAGAAGTGGAAGGGCCCAATTTGCTTTTGCAATTTTTAAAATAAATTTTCATTAATATATTTTTACGTCACCTACATTTCTCCCTATGTCTCTTCCCTTCTGCCTCCCAGAGAGATATCCCATATATAAAGGTTTTTTAAAAGAAAGATAGGAAGAAGAGAAAAGACAACAAAACAGATTAATACTGACAAGATTTGCAGTACCTGTAGGCTTCGCTCGTCTCCTGCTTTTCACAGGAGTTGGGGGAAGTGTCTTCTTATATCTCTTCCTTGAGACTTCTCTGTTTTCATCATAGTGCTCATTTTTTTCTTTATTTTTTGGAATGGGAAAGCAAAGCAGTTGGGGTTAAATGACTTGCCCAATGTCACGTAGCTAGTATGTGTCAAGTGTCTGAGGTCAGATTTGAACTCAGGTCCTCCTGACTCCAGGGCTGGTGCTCTATTCACTGAGCCACCTAGCTGCCCCATAGTGCTCATTTCTTGCAGCACAATATCCCGTTATATTTGTTTAGCCAAACTATGTTGATGGGCATAGACTTGCTCTCCAATTCTTTGTTGTTACAAAAAGTGCCACTATACATATTTTGGTTTACATGAGGCCTTTGTTTTTATCACTGACTTGCTTGTGGTACATACCTAGAACTGGAATATCAGGGTCAAAGGGTATGGACATATTGGTCACTTTACATAATTCCAAATTGTTTTCCACCAACAGTGAACTAGTATTATTAAGTGAACAAGCACTTATTAAGCATCTACTATGTTCTAGGCACCGTGATAAGTACTGAGGATAGAGAGAAAGGGAAAAAAAAATCTTTGCTTTCAAGGATCTGACAGTCTAATGGGGGAGAAAACATACCAACAAGTATTTACAAACAAGACATATGTAGGATAAATGAGAGACAATTAAGGGAGGAAAGTTACTAGCATTAAGGGAGATAAGAAAAGGCTTCCTGTAGAAGATACAATTTTAGTTGGGAATTGAAGGAATTCAGGGAAGCCAGGAGGCAGAGATGAGGAGGGAAAGTATTCTAAGGATGGGGGGTGATCAGTGAAAATACCTGGTCTATAAATAGTGTCTTGTTACAAGGACCAGAAAGAGTATCACTGGATTGTAGAGTATGTGAGATGGAGTAAAGTGTAAGAAGAATGAAAAGGTAAGAGGTCAGGTTGTGAAGAGCTTTGAATGCCAAATAGAAGATTTTAAATTTGATCTTGGAGGTGATAGGGAAGCCCTGGAATTTATTGAAAAAGAGGGTGACATGTTAAGATTTGACCTTTGGGAAAATTTATTTGACAAATGAGTAGAGGATTGACTAGAGTGTAGAGAGATTTGTGGCAAGGAGACCAACCAGATGGCTGTTGGAAATCCAGACATAGCCATTTTATATAATTCCACATTGCTTTGGAGGATGAGGGCCTTCACCAGGGTAGTAGCATTGTCAGAGCTGATAAAGGGAGGTATATGAGAGATGTTATGAAAGTTAAATTGGACATGGGAGGTGAGAGAGTGAGGAGCCTGCAATTAATGCTTAGGTTGTGAGCCTGAGGCATTTGGAGGATGGTGGTACCCTTGGCAATAATAGGGAAGTTTGGAAGCAGGGAGGCTTTTGGGGGAAGGACAATGACTTCAGTTTTGGACATGCTGAGTTTATATGTACAATGGGCAGTTGGATATGTGAAAGTGCAGTTCAGGAGAGAGGTTAGGGCTGGACAAATAAATCTGAGAATCATCAGTGTGAAGGTGATAGTTGAAACCACGGGAGCTGATGAGACTATGAAGTGAAATAATACAGATGGAGAAGAGGTCCCAGAATAGAGCCTTGGAGATATTCACAATTAACGAGTGCTGCCAGGATGAAAATCCAGCAAAGAGACTGAGAAAGAATGGTCAAACAGGTAGGAGGGGAAACAGGAGAGAGCAATGGGACAACAACATACAGAGAAGGGAGCATCAAAGAGAAGAGTGTGATTGATAGAATTAAAGTCCGAAGAGAGATCATGAAGGATGGGGATTGAGAACAGGCCATTAGATTTGGCAATTAAATATGGGAAGCCAGACATTAGAGAGTTAAAAAGAGAGTGAGAGGAAAGGAAGTGGAAGCAGTGATGATAGACGGCTTTTAAGGACATTAGCCACAAAAGAGAGAAGAGATATGGTACAATAGCTAGTGGGGATCAATATATATAAGGTTTTTTTTTGTTTTGTTTTGTCTTTTGAGGAGGGAGGAGATGTGAACATGTAGGTAACAGAGAAGCAGCCAGCAGACAAAGAGAAACTGAAGATAAGTAAGAGGGGGTAGGATGATGAAAAAGACAATTTGCTGGAGAATATGGCATGGAATGAGATAATTTTTACATGTAGAAGAGTCTGCCTTGGTTAAAGAGAAGTGCCACCTTTTCATGTGATTTGGGTGTAAAGGAGGAGATAGTGGCAGAAAGCGTCTAGGTGATGCAGAATGAGAAGGAAGGGAGAAAGAGGAGCTGTTGGTAAATAGTATCAATCTTTTTTCTTTTTTTTTCCTTTTTATTAGTAAGATATAAGCAAATTTTTCAGCAGAGAAGGTTGGGAGAGCCAGAGTTATGGGAGGTTTGAGGAAGGATGAAAAGGTCTGGAAGAGGTCCTCTGTTGAATGGGATTGAAAATTACGATTATTACTGTATTTGTTGTTGCTCAGTAGTTTCATTCATGTCTGACTCTTCATGGCCCCATTTATATTTTCTTGGCAAGGATGTTGGAGTGGTTTACCATTTGCTTCTCCAGCTCATTTTACAGCTGAGGAACTGAGTTAAAAAAGGTTGAGGGTCTTGCCCAGGGTCACACAGCTAGTATGTGTCTGAAGTCAGATTTGAACTCAGGTCTTCCTGAATCCAGGCCCAGCACTCTATCTACTGTCTCACCTAGCTGCCCTGGTAAATTATCTAGGGAGGTATAAAAGGATTGCCTTGTTATAGTGAGGGCCCATTTGAGGTTATGTGACAAAATTGTTGTCCATAGGGGTTTGACCAAAAGCACAGTCCTCTCAGGGCCGTAGGCAGTTCAGGTAAGGGGACAGGTGCTGGGAGCTGAAGGAGTGATGGTATTCCCTTTCCTGAAAGGTTGGAGATCAGAATGGAGACTTGAAGGAATGACTTTTTTTCCTTTTCCCAGGAAGGGAGGAATCTGGTAATTGATGAAATGGCAGCAGGAAGTAGATTTACTGAATATCCTTTTCTTCCTTTATCCACTATCTCACCAATATAACTCTTCCTAACCTAAGTGCTATGTCTTTCACAGAGCCTCTTCTGTTCCACATAAAACACCATTTATGTTGCTCCTAAGCAATTATTTATTATTATGGTCATGCTTAACCCTAGCGGAGTTCTCTTTACATACTACCTCCTGCCTAGAACTGAGCTTGTTAAAATGTTTCTCAAAAGTGCAATTTTGAGGTCAAATAGCTACAGATCAAAGCCAAATGTGAGTATGCTATATAAATCTAGAGAGAAAATGTGGATGACAGTGCCTTTGACTTCAAACCAAAATGTTTTATATCAAAGATATGAATAAATAAATGTAAAATTCTTTAAAAGTTACATTTCTGGAAATGATCAAGAAAAATCTGATCTGATCTCTTTGATTTGCCCTCTTCTATTTTTAAGCCTATAAATTATTTCTTTCCTTTATTGTTTGTTGTTTCAACGTGATATTTGAATATGCAGTCCATGGAGAATATATTCCCCCCACCCCATGTAGATAGAAATAGAGTGATGACGCCTTATGTTCCCTGCAGTCATGCATCATTCATACCTTACTCCTTTCTAGGTCATACAGCTTTTCACAAAATCAGCAGCATAGCATCATGTGAAAAGATGAATGTGACCTCCTTGCTTTCACCTCAAATCAGGGCCTTTGATCACAGGCAGTGATGGATAAAAATACCAAATTTGCATGGTTTATAAGTATTGTTAGAAAATGGCTGTTCTACACAAATAACTTTAATGACAGTTGAAGGCTATTTCCTTTACCATCTCTTTTCTGCATGTCTGATGCAGGACAGAAGTATAGCTAGAAATATCTGTGTCCATCCTACACACTTCTCTGATTAGTAGACTCAAATCATTGGGGACAGATGCTCTTTATCTCTACTTCTTACCTTTCCACAAAAAAAATTTTTAAGAAGAACCAAATTTCTAATCAGTTAACTTTGAACATCCATTCCTCCTCGCTCCCTCCGTCCCTTCTTTCCTCATGAGATTAATTACTATCAAAGTATGAGGGCACAATCGCAGCATAAAAGTATCCCGAACGAGTATAGTATACAAAATAGAGTATAAAGAAATATTCATTTTCTCACCCACAGTACCTTGAAGCTCTTTGCATGAGGATGTTTTTGGCTTGACTACAAGGGACAGCAAACTCTCCTTTTTATGAAGTAGATACTATGGTGTTATTGGATATTGAAGCAAAAGTATACAACCATGTGAGGCAAAAAATACTTCTTAAAGTACTGTTTAGCATTGAAATAGTTATAAGACATTTGTTTTTTCCTGAATAAATGTAGCTTTAGGCTAAATATCAGTTCTTATTTTCTAAAAACATTGAATAACACTCTTAGTTGTAAGCTACTCAGATTCACAAAGGTGTGTTTTAATTATTTACAGAAATAATATAAGTCATGAAATTAAATAGATGCAACTAAGTTCCCAGTCTTTATCTTCCAAATATTCTGTTTATCTCTGTGTGGCTTTTTCACATTTGCCTCTTACTTTTCAGATTTTGAAATAAACCATCGTAATATATCATCTTCCAACTTTAGGTTATTCCATTAGTACAAAAATAAAACATGACATTTGAAAGTTATTCATGGGGTCAAGTATGTGTGGAAGAAAAAAGTTTTTGAATTAAATAAAGCAGAGTAGCTAAGTCAATCTAACATTTTGTTGGTTATGGAATAATGAGAACATCTAGCTTTTGATTAATTGCTATGTATGCCAGGTTGACTAATTATGCTGGCATTCTGGGAAGGTTCCAGTTCATCATTTTCTGGCACATGTCATTTATTATACAGAAGTTTAAATTCTATGCCAAATCCAAGGCCCCAGAGTAAATAATTTAGCTCTTAGGAGCTCAGTAATGCCTCAGTGTTTTAAAAATGTATCTAGATTATATAAGCACTAAATCAGTACTACTGAAATACACATCTCACAATTTCTGATAGAGATAACTTGTTTCAAACAAACTGAAAGGAAGAAATACTTATTAAAAAGTTTTCAACTATCTTGAATTTTTATGGAAGAAAATCTAACTTATTTTTTGGCATCATTCTGCTTCAAGTTTGCAATAAAGATCCTTTCATTTAGGAAACTGGATTTTATAATACCAGGATCCTTCATTGTATATTCACACACTACATTTAGGTTTCCTTCTAACTGGCAAACCAGCCTAGAAGAAGCAGCAAGGTACCCTGAGGGAGAGACAGCAGGCAGCATTTTCCAGGCAAGTCAAATCACTGCTGCCACCTTGATCACCATCACACCTCTAACTCTGCTGGAGACAGGCCAGGACCCTGAACCCAAGGGCCTTTGGAATACCAACTCCTTCAATCCAGTCATCCTGGGAGGCAACCCCTGTGGAGATGTAGTTTTCCTATTATGTATTCTGATTATCTATTTCCTAGCCTGGCAACTGCTTCTACAGATGTTACAGCCACATCTATTGAAGACCCAGAAAAGAAAGTTCTCGACTCCTTGGCACTGCAAAATGATTCTGTACCATAAAATGATATGATTTTGTCAGCAGATATTTCTTTGAAGAGGCATCACCATCTTTTTTGCCTCTTTTCCCTGAGGACCATTAAACCTTTCCATTTGACTTGCAACTGAAATCTTCCATATGAGTTGTCTCACCCACTAAAATGTGAGTTGTTTGAGAAGAGGGACTGTCTTACTTTTCTGTTTCCCTTTCCAGTGCTTTGCATGTAGCAAGCACTTAATGAATACTTGGTTCATTCTCGAATGTTATGATTCTTTAAGTTTGCATTTTACCCTAAAGGAATCACCCTAAAGGAACTACTTGACAAGCTGTGTTTCTCCTTGATGTGCCAAGTCAATGTAGTGATGCAGGATTCATTGGTTATATAAATTTTTTTTTGAGTAGGGAGTGATCAGGAATATCAATCTGGCGCTCGTGCATATTGTTACTTTCAAGGCACCTTATTTTAAGAACAACATTCAAAAACTATAGTACTTAGAAATGGATAACCAGAACCTCATCACTATCCTCTGATAGAACTAGGCATGTTGACTCTGGAAAAAAGAAGAATTAGAGGAAAGATTATGTTCCATTGTGACCTGAGGTTGTGATGAATGTTATTTTTAGCCACCAGGGATGCTGCTGGTCATTAGCCTGAGTCAATTCAACATTAATAAATTAGACACTGAACACTTCCACAGCTGTCCCATGTAGTTACGTACTCTGCCCAATTCTCCAGACAATGTTTGGAAATCCCTAGCTTCCTGTGGTTTCTGTCTCCTAGCTCTGTTCCTTTTTTGGGTAGCAGTGTTTATCTTATTAGTGTAGGGGTGCAAATGATATGGATCTATCCAATTACATTTTAGTTCATGCCTCTACCCACCTGGTGATATTCTACCTTCCTGTATTCCCTATTTTGTTTACATTCAATATAGATCCCTATCAGCTAATAATTGTATGATGGAGATAACCATGACTTGACTTCATATGGTTTCATTACTCACGACCAAAGAAGTAGAAGAAAACGAATAAGATCAAATAAATATTAGAATAACTAGTCTTCATGCTCATCCAGGACCCAGGCAGCCCTTAACTAGTCTGTAAATGGATGCAAAAAAGGTATTTCAGCTGTACCCAGCCAGTGCCTTCCAGTAGTGAAGCTAGTGTGCATTCTGTGTCCCCTTTACCTCCAGCTCTGCATCCTTTTCTCTTAGCATCTCCCCTTCACCAGGCGCCCTGATGCTACTTTGAGGCTGTCATAAATTGCCTTCTTCCATGTCCCATTTAGATCTGTTCTCCCCCAAATGTGCCCTATTCCAAAGTTACTTACACCTTTCTCCTTTCCTTTGGGTTTAAGATGAAAGCAGTCCATATTTGTTGTTTGCAAAAGGGTGGACCTGGTCTTTTTCATCTCGGTCTTACCTCATTATGTATGGCCCTGGACTTGAATTCAGTTAGAAATAATAATTGTTCCTGATTACCTCAGAAGAATTTAATGAGCGTGGATAATGAGTGAAAGTGCTTTGTATATGAGATATTATTTACACCCAAGACATCATGTTCCATGGAAGATTTATAATATCATTATGGCTACTCCTGCTATCACAACCCACCCAAATCTCATCCTTCATAACTCTTGTGTGTATCCTCCCATAAATCTACCACAGAGTGGATCCACTCTGTGCTCTGGGTGTGAGCTGGACATCACGTGGATAGTTATGCCATATGTTTACTACTTGACAAGCTATACTTCTCCTTGATGTGCCAAGTCAATGTAATGAGGCAGGATTCATATTTATTGGCTATATAAATTTGGTCTTAAAATAGCGTGGGTTGGTTTTATTAGCCAAATATATTTTGATTGTTCTTAGTATGCATATCATCTGGTGATATGACAGATACCCTAGAGTATTGCTTCCTGAATTGATATCAAAGGATATCATATCTCCAGTTAGTGATGTACAATTACTGTGTGTAGAACTACTCCTACCCCCAGCCTATATGAAAGATGATTTTATATTGATGCTTATTCTCCACATTTGTTTTCACTTCTTTGCCAGAATCACATAGCTGTCTTTTTTTCCTTACATAAATTTTTATTGATGCACAACCACACAACTATTTTAGTATAGCAGTGTGTCTGAACAGTACATGTTCTGGAGAATCAAAAGTGAATATATTATGCCAAAGAGAAGTATATGGTAGGTACGAAAAAACTGCTGCACGTTATAAACAAAGAATTAAGAAGGAGAAGCAGGATAAAAGATTCTATTAAAAAGTGTATATAAGGGTGCAGAAAAGAGACTGATCACATAGTGAGTGTGAGGGATAGTATGAATAGACTATATGCTCCAGTATTATTTTCATAATGTCAAGAGAAAATAATACCTCTAGTCTATTGGGTAGATCCCCTATAATGAATTTATATAGCTTTTGAGATCCTTTCTAGGTCTTTGATCATAGGATTATATTAAATGGTATATGCATAGTTTGAAATCATTTACATGCACCAAAAATTCATTATGTATTCAGAGAACTGCTTATTTATTAACTGACCGAGCATGTGACAGGTGAAGTAATAAATGTGTGATACTTTCATTTCTTGGCATCAAGTGTATTTACTTGTAGCAACTGGAATACCCCTAACTCTTCTAACTCTCATGGGTGTCCCCCGCAGTTGCACAAGCTCAAGGAACTTTGTATATATGTAACTTCAAAACCATAGTTTTTGAGCCTCTACCTACAAATTTATTTTTATAAAATCAATCAAAGGGCATGGTTATTTAAAAAGAAAAACATTTGATGAAATAGCTGGATAATGAAAGTAGCAATAGGATATTTTTCCTGTAAACTTGAGGTGCAAAGAGGGGAACATGGAGGGAAGGATGCTCACATGGCTGGTGATGTCTTCTTGTTACTCCTGTTGGTCTTGCATGGTGTGAGGTTTCTGTTAGCCATGTACTCAGTCAGCTGATGCTGGTCTTTCAGAATCACTGTTCTGTTAGTTCCATGGTCTCAACTAATCATTGCTAGGTGTGGCTTCAACACTTTTTCACTTCCATAAATAGTATTTTAACAGTTCTCAGAACCATGATTGTGATAAGCACTTCCTTTTGAAAAGAATACTTGTCCATCCAGGAGCTTTTCGGAACATATAATAGATGGGTAAGTAGCATCTGCAGGTTTCAAGTCTCCTCTTAACCTCCTCTTCAGAAAAGACTGTGTCTCTGGGTTAATGATAGAAAGTCGTTGTAAACTCCCTACGTAATGTCCATTTGTCAAACCATACCTATACAACAGCATTTTAAGGCCATGCTCCCAGTCAACTACCAAAAGACTCTGGGTCCAGCCCTCTAATTTCCCTAACTCTAGGATTCTTTTTGGTCTCCCTTGAAAATGAATTGAGTGGAAGGGGAAAAGGCAAAGCAAAAGTCAGATGAGTCTCTAGGTAGAGCTTCTTCTCCTTCTCTTTAATACTTTGTTTCAAATTCTTACCTTTATCATGTATACACATGGCCAGTCTCAAATTTTGCCATATTTCAAATAAATCACACCTCATACTATTTTTTTCTGGTTACTTGGAGCAGATATACACTGATTTTTATCAAGCACCTTAACAATAAAATATGTGCATGTAAGTTTTTATTGTCACCATTATAATTTCCCATTCTTGTCAAGGTTATAGTGATAAGAGTTAGTGGTGATCTGAAGAAGATGATCAATTTACAAAGGTGATTTTAAATAGCTATAACATTAAATTACTTGCTGACTGGAAGCAGGATTACTTTTAGAACCTACCTAATTTCTTTATTTCCAAATTTATGTTATTTTCCATAAGTAGGTATGTGTGTGTAAGGCCAATCAGTAAGTGAAAGATCTTTCTCCACCCATTGAATAGGCCTCAGGTGGAGCCAACAATGAAAGGCCTGATTAGAGTCAGGCCCACACCCTTTCACTAACTAGGTATGAAGCCTCAGGCCCACACCCTTTTCCTAGTTAAGTCAATGAGGGCATGAAGCCCTCAGGGCCCTAAGGGGAGTTGCTAAGGCCAGAGCCAATGGTATGTGTACTGAGTTCTAGTCAATCAGATGGCAGCTAGGACTGTATTAAAAAAAAAAAAAGCCCAGAACTGAGAGCAGCAGAATTCAAGAAGACATTGAGGCAGTGGACATTGAAGGAGAGCCAGAGTCTGGAGAGATTAGAGAATGGAGAGTGCAGAACAAGAGAATTGCAGAGATCAAAGAGCAGAATCTGCAGAGAGCTACAGGAGTTGTAACTCAGCCCAAGGAGAAGGAGCAGAAACTTGGAATCTACAGAGCCGCAGAAGAGAATGCTGATTGGAGGATTCCTGAGTGATTGTTTACAGGAAGGCCCTAACAGGGGGGAAGGTTACAGGATGACTTGACTCCTTGCTATATTGTTGTTATAGTTTCCTTGTTGCTACATTGAGGTGGGCTTACTGGCTTTGGAATATTATTGCTACTATATGGAATTGGAATTACTGGTCCTGGGATTGGATTCTCTCCTGTCTAAATAAATGTTATGCTTCCTCTGCCTTCTACCTAGAGAATTTCTTATACTTCACCATTCTGAACCATTCAGGCATGTTCATGGTCATCCTCAAGGTCATGAATCTTGCCTTACTGCTGTAGTGTGGGATGAAAGTTTTCTTTTCACTTTAAAACCCAGAAGTACAAACAAATATTCTGGCAAAGAATTACCTGGTACATATGGGCATAGACATTTAACTTTGTAAAGTATGATTAGGTCTGACCTAGTTGACTTTTCATGGATTATAAGCACCTTTGGGGGAGAGATGGTTTCACTCTTATTTCTTAATCCTTACTGCTTAGCACAATTCTTAGAACATAGTAGGGCTTAATAAATACTATTATCAACCGGTTGATTTTTAAAGCAGTATGTTCTGCTATGCTAAAGGAAGATTTTTCAGGCAAATATTTCTTGTCTCTATTCTATCAGCTATACCCAACTGTTTCCACCCTGTCAGGCTTTATGTTGATTGGCTAGTCAACAAGTATTTATTAAGTGCTTACTATGTGCCATACAAAGAAATGAAAAAAAAACCCTCCCCTAAAGGAGTTTACATTATGATGGGGGAGGGGGGATATATGTGTATGTATGTATACATACATACACATATAAATGCACACAATCCCATATGTTATATATCATACATTATATGTGTGCATGCATTCATGTGCACATGTACACATATATACATATGCATACACATATACACACATATATACATGTGTACACATATATGAAAATGTGCCTAGTTACCCAGTTACTTAATGTTTTCTCCCCTATTATAATGTAAGTTCCTTTAGGATAGAGGCTGGTTTTTTTCTTTAATTTCTTTGTATGACACATAATAAGCACTTTAGAAGTGATTATTGACTGAACACAATAAAAATATGTACATATATCTATATCTGTATATATACACATGCATGCATACAGTAGGTTGAAGGTAATGAGTTAGAGGGGAAGGCATTAGTGACTGCATCTTGAAGGAATCCAGGGAAACTAACAGGTAGAGGTAGAGAATGAAAGTATTCTAGATTTGGCAGATAGGTTATGCCAAGACAGAGACTAAAGGTGGAGTGTAATTTGTGAATAACCACAATAAGGCCAGTGTAGTTGAATCATAGAGTGTGTAGAAAGTAACAAAAGGTAAGAAAATTGAAATGATGAGAATAGGATAGGTTGTGAAGAATTTGAAATCAAAACAGGCAGATGACTTTATGTATGGTTTTGGAGGTAATAGGAAGCCCCTAGAGTTTATTAGCATGGGGGGATGACATACTTAGACTTATGCATTAAGAAAATGACTTTGGCAGCTGAGTAGGTGGATAGACTTGAAGACAGGAGATTAGTTCTAAAGCTATTTCAGTAGTCTGGGTGAGAGATCATAAGGCCTTGAACTAGGTGGTGGTGATATGAGTAGAGAGAAGGGGTCTTATTTGGGAGATGGGAAGGTAGATATTATGATGCCAAATCATAATATTTGGCAACAGATTAAATATATATATGGAGAGAGTGAGGAGTTGAAGATGACACAGTTTCTTACAACTGAGTAGGAGAATTGTGGTACACTCAACAGTAGTAGAGAAACTTAGAGGGGAAAGTTTTTTTTGAAAAGACAATGACATTTGTCTAGAAAGGGGAAACAAAACAGCTTAGGAAGAACATTAAAAAGGTAGCTCCATATAACGAAAAGATCCAAAGAGGCAACCTGTGATAAGAAAAGCATCCTGGTATAGTTGACTATATTAAATGCAGGTTTTTTCACATATTCATATATTTATCATTTAACATTGCTAAGGACCTCAGTGGTAGCTAGGTAACACGACCGATAGAGCACTGGTCCTGAAGTCAGGAAGACTTGTCTTCTGAGTTCAAATCTGACCTCAGACACTTACTAGCTCTATCACCCTGGGCAGGTCACTTAACTGTGTTTGCCTCAGTTTTCTCATCTGTAAAATGAGCTGGAGAAGGAAATGGTAAACCACTCTAGTATCTTTGCTAAGAAAGCCTCAAATGGGGTCATGAAGAGTTGGATGCAACTGAAAAATGACCCAACAACAAAAAGGGTCCTCTGTTTTCCCTAGGTTAAAGGGAGAAATAATACCTTTCCTACTTACCAAAATCATAGGTTTATTGAGAGGATCAAATGAGTTAATGTGTATAAAATGATTTATAAATTTAAAATGTCATAGATATGAAATTTACTATGTTCCTTCAGGACATCCTGGAGAGTAGTGCAGAAGATCTTGAAAGAGAACTGCATAAAATTAAAACCTGCAGTATATGAGCTGGTCACATCATAGTTGAAGTTTGTTTTTTTTTTTTAAAGTAATACATGAAGGCACAAACAACAACAAAATAATTCTGAGAAAGAAATTATAACCTTACCCTTGCTAAAGGGTCCTCCTTATTGCTACCTGGCTTACCTTCTTAGTGACATCTCAGACTGTCAATTAAAATATAAAATTGAATTTATGTTATATAAATCCATAATTTTTGAAAGTTGTTACTAGAAATGCATATGTGTTTGTGGTATCAGAATTATAAAAAGTTTCTTGGCTTCACTTCAGTATGCCAATATATAATTTTTAAATATATTTTATGTCCAAAGAAAAACAATCTCTTTTTAGCCAGGTGTGTTTCAGGTCATTCATCTCTGAGTGCAAAACTCCTGAAGTTTTTCCTCTTGACAATTTTTCACTCTCTAGCAAAATAATTATCTAAATAAGCTATGGTATTTTTACCATGTTAACAATTAAAAATGACTTGCAAAATATTTGTCAAAGTTCCAGAGCATCTTCTGTACTATATGAATGATTGCAATTGAAATGCCAAAAATGTTGGAAATCTGTAATTCCCCCTCCCTGTAAAAATGCTATTTTTCCTCCCAGCAGAGAAGAGATGGTTTCTGGTCTTTTGTACTTGACACATTAAATATTAAGGGATAGTTCAGTTGAAGAAAGCATTACAATACTAGAGATTACTTCATCCCCAAAACGTTATTCAACAGTTCAAGCCCTTTTGGCTTTGTGAATCAGCATGAGACTATGTTTGAAGCAGAAGTGGCAGTATCTGTTGCTTAAGGTGGTTAGACCAATTAAAGCAAAATAGCATATCAAAACCTAACGTTGCATCATATTTAGTTTCCTAAAACGAAATGTTTTAGTCTCCTTTTCTTCAAATCCTTTTCCAAAGCATGTATTCTAGAAATTTACACAAATAGGCCCTGGAGGTTCTGAGTACCACTCTTTTGTCTACTGTTGTGCAATCGGGAAATTGCTCACAGTCCATTTCCCTGACTGCTCTTTTACTACATGTTAAAATTTCACAGGAAAATGAAGGAAAACCTCTGTCAACTTACGATGTGATTTTTGGACAAGTCATTCAGCCTCTCTGGGACTTAGTTTCCTTAACTCTAAAACGAGGGGTTTGGACTAGATAACTTCCGAGGTCCCTTTCACTTCTAGATGTACAATCTTGTAACCCCTTTCATCCACAAAGCACAAATTATATTAACAGTTGTTTTCTGAAATAGAAGAAATATTTCAGGGCTTTGAAAATTATAAGTGAGTTTTATATCGATGTAAGCTTTGGTAAAAAAAAAAAGCTGGTAAGTGTAAATGTAATTCTATAATATCGAATGAGTCTCTCTTACTAATTAGTAGCATGAAATGTGAATTTCTTAATGAAAAATGCATGTGTGTGCAGGGAGTTAGAATTGCTGACACTTTGTTGATCATACAGAGGATGATGGGATATTAGAATTGGCAGAATATATATTCTACCAGGAGGACAAGCTTCAGTGGTCCTTGGTAGATAATCAGGAGGACAGCCATATCATTTGAGTAATTATCGCAGCAACTAGAGATGTTTAGAGGACAAGATTAAAGGAAGATACATGAGACTAAGACACAGAAGAGGCAGTGGACTTGCTCTGTAGTATTGCTCCAGCGGGTTAGGGGTTACTAGGTAGAAATTACAGGGTAAGGGATGAGGAAAGACTTTCTAGCAATGAGAGTTGCCACCAAATAGCTATTTGTTTTTGCCTTCACAAAACAGTTAGCTTTCACTGTATTTGTTTAAGAAGAAGCTGTGTAACCATCTGTCAGGGATGGATGCTTTTACTACAGTGGAAAAGCATTGACTTGAGTCAGAGGAACTGGATTCCTCCATATCCTGCCTCATACTCAACTGCTTGTGTCTTCCATATATCATTTAACCTCCATGGATCTTAGTTTCCTCATCAGTAAAATGAGGGAGATTGAAATAATTGACTTCTAAGGTCACTTTTGGCACTAGATTTGTGATTCTTTGGCTGGGAGTATATACTAAATAATCTCTATAGGTTTTTGTTATTATATCACTTTTATTCAATCAAGAAACATATTTATTAAGTGCCTTTTAGGCACTGGGTACTGTATGAGGAAATGGGGATTCAAGTACTAAGAATGAAATAATCAGTGCTCACAGGAAGCTTACAATATAATGGGGAAGATAGGTAATATATGTATGTGTATATATATACATATATATATATACATACATACATCTATATACACATACATACATACGTATATACACATACATACATATATACATATATAAAGCATAAATATAAAGTGAAAGAAATCTAAGTAATGCAAGATAGTCTTGGGGGAGGAATTGTCAATGGCTTCATGTGTACGATGGTGTTTGAACTGTATCTTAGAAAACGAGATGAATTATGGAAGGTAAAGGTAAGGCAGGAACATATTCTAGGCATGGGAACAAAGAGGGCAAAAGCATGAGGAGATGGGAGATGGAATATTGAGTATGCAAAAAGTGAGAAAGACAGTAGGGCTGGTTCACAGAGTACCAGAGTGGGAATGGCATTTGATGAGGCTGGAAAAATAGTTGGACAAGGTTATCAGTGGCGTTAAAAGCTCAAAACAGAGCTGTTGATATTTTATTCTTTAGTGGAGGTTCTTAACCTGGTGTCTCTTGGTTCCCAAATGTTTCACGGATAGGTTTCATGAGATCCATCAATTTGGATGAGGAAAACATCATATAAAAATCCTATTAACTGCAATTTCATTTTCTTCATTTATGAACATAGGCAACAAAACATTATTTTTGAGGAGAATTTTGAAAAGGGTCCATAAGTTTCATTAGATTGCCAAAGGAATATGATAGGAAGATTATGAACCCTTCTAGAGGCATGAGGAAGCTCCTGGAGTTGATTGGGGAGGAGAATAATAGGGTCAGATCTGTCATTAAGGAAAATTATTTTGGTAGCTGTGTGAAAAATGGTTTGGTATAGTTAGAGACTTGAGGCAGAGAGATTATTACAATAATATTAATAGGAGATGATGACGTCTGAAGTAAGGTGATAGCTGTGTGACTATGGAGAATTTCAGATTAGAGAGATATTATAAGGGTAGAAAAGGCAAGATTTGGCAAATGACTGGATAAGTGGGATGAGGGGTTGTGAGGAGTCCAGGATAACACCCACGTTACCAACTTGGAAAACTGGGAGGATGGTGGTGTCTTTGGCAGAAGTAGGGAAGTTTGGAAGAGAAAGAGGGTTTGAGGGAAAGATAAGTAGTTAAATTCATTGTTTCATTTTTGATCCTGTTAATTTCGAACATGTGTGTGTGTGTGTGTGTGTGTGTGTGTGTGTGTGTGTGTGAGAGAGAGAGAGAGAGAGAGAGAGAGAGAGAGCGGGGGGGGGGGGGGAGAATCTGCCTACAAATAATTGAACCAATAGGAGTTGATATGTTGCAAAGAGAGAGTGTAGTCAGAAGAGAAGAGGGGCTAAGAAAGAAATATGGGGAACACCCATAGTTAAGGTACCTGAAATCAATGATGAGCTAGCAAAAGAGAATTAAAAAGAGTGGTCAGACAGATAGGAGAATCAAGAGAGAGGTTTTTTTTGTTTTTTTTTTTTAAAAAGCAGTTCCTATTCTCAAAGAACTCAGTCTAATGGGAGAGACAACATGCTAACAATTATGTACAAACAGTATAGACAGGATGAATTGTAGACAGTTTCAGAGAGAAGGCACTAAGATTAAGGAGGGTCAAAAAAAGGTTTCTTGCAGAAAATTAGTCTTTAGCTGAGACTTGAAGGAAGCCAGGAGGGAGAATCAAGGAGGGAGAGTGTTCCAGGCATGGAAGATAGCCAATGAAAATGCCTGGAGTTGGGAAATGGGAGTGTCACATGCAAGAAACAGCAAAAAGGCCAGTGACACTGGTTCAGGGTACATGGAAGGGAGTGAGATGATGCCAAAAAAAAAATAATGGATGTATTAGCCATGTGTGAAAAGATATGCTTCATTCCATAGCTATAATCCATCATCTCTTTTCCCCCCCTGTTATTGTGGTCGTGGTATAAATTTGTCTCTTGTTTTTGCTTACCTCATTCAGCACCAGTTCATGTAATTTTTTTTTCTATTTTCCCCAAATGCCTTATATTGATAATTTCTTTCGGCACATTCATATTTCATTACATTCATAAGTTAGATTTTTTAAGCCATCCCTCAATCTATGAGCATCCACTTGGCTTACAGTTCTTTGTTGCTATTAAGTAGACTGATCTAAACAGTCTTTCTATGTTTTCCATTCTCCTCTAGCTTCAAATTGTGTACCTCAGGTTAGGAAGTAGGGGATACTTAGCAGAGCTAGAGGGAGTATATCGGTAATGCAGTTTTTTATTTGCTGTTTTCCCTCCAGTAAGAAATATCTTTGGCAGAATTTTTTTCTTCTCTTCTTGTTATAACTTTTATCATTTGATGCATGGCTTGTTTTTTTGAGGCTCTGAGGGTGGGAGCTCAGCTGACACATAGTCTTTTGCTCTGCCATGTCTCTGGAAGTCTGTTTTGTTTTCAAAGCAGCAAGATTTTTCAGATAGGATCGAGCTGTGCTAATTAAGTTTACTGCCTGGCTTGAAATGTTCAGTTACTTGATTCATTATGGTATTTCTTTTGTTTTTTATTTGCAATCTATTTGCATGTCTATTTTGAAAATTACACTTGCTTTTTATGAATTTTGCATTTATTATTTCACTTTAAACTGTTGCAATCACTTATTTTCTACATTTTCCCTTTATTATTGTTACTCCTTTTTGACAATGCCACCAAGTAGCGTCTGTTGAGGAGAGTATAAAGATTCTATGGGAATATAAATTTTGCTGATGAGGAAGGCATGTCAGTGTTTAAGTCACTCTGATCACGTCTGCTTGCTCAGATTTCTCTCTCACTGTTTGGCAGTTTCAGGCATACTAGACTTAGGAGAATTACTTCATGGTTGTTTTTATGACTTTTGACCTAACTACTGGTGAGAAGAATTAAAAAGGAGCACTTAGGAAGTGGTTGTATTTTTCATGTTAGTAGTGGGTTGGCAAGAGTCATAATCTGATTTTCAGAAACTTGTTTTTGTTGTCAAGATCAACTCATGCAGACAAGGAATCGACTGGATAGTCTTTCAGGAAGTTATAAAAGTAGAAGTGGTCACTTCAGGCAAGATCATTGTTTCATTGGGGTTTTTTTTCTTTTTTTTTTCCACAGTAGAGTTTGAATCATACAGTTTTGCTGAATTAGGCCATGGCTAGTGTCTTTTGCTCATTGAGTTTATGAAGTCCAAAAGCAGCATGTAATAATTTTGTACCCCCATCATTTTGATAGGGTGCTCGGGCTCTAGCCTTAAGATCACATCTCTGGAAGTCTCCTAGTTTCTCACAGGACAGGGGCCTACTGAGAAATTGAGAGGCTTCCAGAGACATGATTTTAGGACTGGGGCCCAAGCACCCCATCATTTTGAACTATCGCATTAACCTTGTTGAAAAACAAAACAAAACAAAAAACTCCAAAAGCATGTTCATAAGTCCCTTCTACACTCACCAGAAGCACCAGGCTGTCATATGTCCTGGAAGTGAGCATTCCAAAATGACAACAATAATAATAGTTGTAGGAAAGTAAAGTAAAGAATAGAACACGTATCAGTCACTACTCTTCTGTTTTCGCCCAGCTTTGGTGACTACTTATTTTTGTGACTTGCCTCCCAGACACTCAGAATCTTAAAGTTGTCAACGACCTTGAAAGTCACCCATCCCAACCCCAATCCTATGCAGGAATTCCTTCTATGAAATCTCCGACAGTCGGGGTTCGGGTGAGAATAAGCAGGGCAGGCCAGAAACAAATTATAAGATCCTCTGATTTTGTATTTCTACATTCTCTCTTGCTAAGTGGAAAACATTTGTAAGGCATTTAGCACAGTGCCTGGCATATAGTAGGTGCTGAATAAATACTTCTTCCTTTTTCTTCCCACCTTCCCTTCTGTTCTCTTTTCCTTGTTTGTAGCATCCCTTCTGCCTAACCTCTTCCCATATTGAAGTTAAAGATTTGGCACCAGTTAAGCTTAAATTCAGTCATACAAAACATGCAGTTTTGTGTTTTTTCAGGATTTTATATTTTATTGTGGAATTAGCCTAGTGTACAAAAAGAGGGAGATGATAATCCCACTGTACTTTCTCCTGGTCAGACCAAACCCTGAGTATTGTGTTCAGTTCTGGGCACCACATTTTATGAGCAATGCTGATTGAAAAGCTGAAAAATGTTTGAGAGGGTGGACAGGATAGTGACTAGAAGAAAAACCATTCCATATAAGGATTGGTTAAAATAGTTTGGGAATGTTTAATTTGGATAAGAAAATAGAGGAAGGAATATGATAGTTATCTTCAAGTACTTGAAGGACTGTTACATAGGAGAGATACTAAAATTGTTTTGCTTGGACCCAGAGAGCAGAACTGGGAATGGTGGGTGGAAATAGTTATTGATGGTCCTATATCATCTTGGAGGAAGGTCTCTAGTGGAATGTCCAAGGGATGGATTTTAGGCCTGGTGCTTTTAAAATGTTCAGGGCAATTAGGTGGTACAGGGACAAAATGCCAGACCTGGAGTCAGAGTCATCTTCTCTTGAGTTCGAATTTGGTCACAGACACTTTCTAGCTGTGTGACCCTGGGCAAGTCACTTAACCCTGTTTGCCTCAGTTTCCTCATTTGTAAAATGAGCTGGAGAAGGAAATGGCAAACCACTCCAGTATCATTGCCAAGAAAACCCCATGTGGGGTCACTAAGAGTCTAAAATGACTGAACAACAACAAAACTCTTAATGTTTTTGTGAATGATTTGGGTGAAACTACAGATAGCATGCTTGTCAATTTCCAGATGACACTAAGCTACAATGGATGTGGACCTAGTACATACATAGGCACTTAATAAATACTTTGGGCTGATTGGTTTCATGTAAAAATGAATCACTGGTTAGCTATGGAAACCATGAGAGCCAATTTTATAATACACTTTTTTGAGAGGAAAGTTATTCAGGACTAGGGAGGGTGAAGTCCTTCCATACTCTGGCCTGGTCAGTCTATAGCTGGAGTGTTATTTTCAGGTCTGGACACTATATTTTAGAATTGACATTGATAAGCTACAAATACACTAGCATAATGTAGTAGTTTTTTCTTTAAGTTGATTGACCACATTTCAACAGAATAATGAATTCAGAATCTGAAATGCATATATATGTACATACACACACACACACACACACACACACACACACACATCTTCCCATTTTTTCCCATGGCAGTAGATGATTTTCATAATGTATACATAATCTTAATCCTTATCATCATCATTGTAAATGGATTTGATAAATAGCAAATATCTTTTAGCTAATCTTGTTCCCTTTAAATTCTTTCAGTGTTTATTTTAAAATAAACTACCACCAGATATGGTAGTTTTATTGATGTCAATTTTATGGAAATGTAGCTTTTACAGATTGTTGCTTTGCCTATTCCCTTTACTTCTACAAACTCTCCAACATCTAATCTTTAAGAAACTTTTGGGAACAAGATATAGAATGAAAAATTATAAAATTCTTCCAAAAATAAAACCACTTCGTTGGTTTTAAAATCCTGTGCATTTGAGTTATTACACTTCACTCTGGTTCTGCCTAACACAGATTCTCGATCTAATTTACACTGACCATCTTTCCATGATGATAGCAACACATTTTATACTGTTTCTTCAGAAATATGAATAACATGACTAGTAAATAAGTTTTGAAAAGTAGTTTTATTTTAAGACTTCTATCTCACTATGATTTTTGCTTCTATTGTAGTGAAGGGGACAGTTGAAATGCATGTTTTGTAGTGATATTTAGGGAATTCTAAATTTCTGCTATGGTTAAAGGGTAATACTGTGAACAACAAAATATTTATAAGATACCTCTCAAGTATGGCCTTTCAGAAACACCTTTTAAAAAAATTTAAAAAAGGAGTTCCATTATGTTATCTAATGTAAGGTATTATAGGGAGAACATGTATGAAATTGATGCCAAACTGAATCCATAGCACTTTTTAGAACTGGATGATAACTATTTGAGTAACATCTGATGAGTAGATTATATATGTAGAAAAGAAGAGCCCATTGCCAAATATAGACTTCATCAAATAGATTTAACTGATCAGTGATGATATTTTTACCTTTGTGACAGAAGTATATGAAAGATATAATGAAGCAAGACACAAGTGCTTGCTATCAACTGTTTATTTTTTTTCTTTTCAAAAATATTTAGTTGCTTTGGAAAACTCTTCATATCTTTTCATTCCCCAGCAGTACATTCATTTGATTAATGAAGAACATTCTATGTAATAAACATTAACCTTATCTAGTATATCAAAGGGAAAAAGGAAAATCCTTTGAATTTACTTTGAAATATATCAGAATGTTACTTAGATGAAAATATATATACATGCATACATTCATACACATCTATATCATCCATATCGTAGTATATCATATCGTATCATATATTGGGGAGAGTCTTCTCAGGAGATGGAGGCACTGGAAAGCAGAAATTCTTACTGGAAGGTAGAAAATCAGTGGGGACTGAAGGGAGCTGATATCAGGCAAGTATGAAGGTGGGAATTTGTGGTAAAAGGAATCAGCCTGAAAGGCATAGGCTGAAGAAAATTATTTCAATATTTAAAATCTTTCTTTTTGTTCATTCTAGGGATCATTGATTTTATAAATCATAGATTTTGTTATCTAAATATGCCATAGACATTTTTATGAAGCAGTTGTAGCCTTTTTTGGCTAGTCTCTTAATCTTCTGGCTCTTCTGGTATTTTTTTTGTTATTGATTTGATTGACTGAGAGAAAACATATAAAGTTACACTGTTGCTATTGATTATTTTTAAAGTTTATTTTTAAATTACAGAATAAAATAAGTATTTCCATGACATAACACAATAAAAAAGATGACTACACACGAAACTGCAAATCTGCTATGTACAACTTGTTATTCTTTTCAAATATGAAACAAAGTTATCATACTTTCCCCCTTTTTCTTCTTACCCTCCTCCCAACCCTAGAGATGGCTACAAGTAAACACAAGTAGTTATACATATATAAAGTTACTCTATACATCTATTTATTTCTTCACATGTCTTTCATAGCTAATTGTTCCTATAGATTATTATGAAAGGGCTGCAAAAACAAAGCAACCCATCATCTAATTCTATTATTACTTATTTTAAAATCTGAATATTGGAAAATTCATGTGAGTTTAAAAAAATTGTACGGTAATTAAGAGACATGTATATAATTATTGTAAAATAAATTTGATGGCTGTCATTACCTTAATAAATTGAATTTGATGGCTGGCATACTTTGAACATTTAATATAAGTTTTTAAAAAATGGTCCTAAGTAATGAATGTGAAAGCAGATGGTTAGAAAATTCAAGAATCTTGCTATAGGTATTTGAATTTCATGTAGATGTTGACAATCATAATGTTAGAGGTAAATGAAACATTATGTAATCTAATTTAACTTTCTTATTTACAGATGAAGAAACTGAGACCTAGAAAGATTGGGATTTGACCAAGTTTTAATATACCTAGTTAGTAGAAGAACTTTCTCATTCTTGGGCCTTCTGACTCCTGGTTGTTGCTCATTCTATGCATTATGTGGGTCTCTGAGCATTCATTAGTTATATCATTGTTTTATTCTTTGCCCTTGTTATAGGAGGATGCAATTGGTACTGAGAGAGTAGTTGTTAAATATGATCATCTGAACCCTTTAGGTTTGGCTGTGGAGCTATAAGCATATATGTTCACATCCACAGGGATTCCAACCAAAGCCTTGAGGTTTGGCTGATGAGTCCTTTCTCCTATAAGCAAAAAGATATGTCAACAAAATTATATCCCTTGTTAAATTACATCAAATTCTTTCAAATCTGAGAGCTGAACATGTCAGTAGTCTTTAAGCTAGACATTGAAAATAATTAAAACATATTATTTGTGAAGGTCCCTTATTCATAGCTGTCATTAGTGATGAATTGGTAGCTGAGCTTTCATTGTTGGAAGAAAGTGCAAATAATAAACAAGAAGGGAAATCGTTTTCATTTCCCTGAAAAGCCATAACCTTAGGGATTTGGAACAGAATCCTACTGATTATTTCTCTGCTAAATGATGTTTTTGGGGTTCCAGGTATGTTGGGAAGTGTTTGTAGGAGGCTAAATTGGAGATTTTTCAGTGCACCCTGGAGGTGCATGCATTGGGATCATGATTTGGTTTTCTTAACCCAAATATTCCCTTCCACAAATCTTAAAATTGTTCTATCAAATAAGATGATGAATGAGAGTAAGTGAATTCCCCCTTCCTTATTTCTGGTTAGGGCTGATATAAATATACAATTGTTAAGCATAATACATTTTTCCCACCTCTTCTCCAAAGGTCTCTGTTGTTTTCTTCTGCATCTTCCATTAGGTGCCAAAGAGATGGGAAGTATGGGATGGAGTAGCCTGAGGGAATTATGGTAAATGGAATGAGAGGTCATGTTAGATGCTATATCATATAGAGTCTCTTTAAAAGCACTTTGAATTTCTGTCTACCTATTAGGACATTCTTCTTTTTCAGAGTGCTATCTATCACTGTTCTGGGGATTTGAGTTTGGGGAACTTTGGTTTATTGGGTGGTTGCTTCTTTTGTACTAGTGGCTGTGACTGAGAAGATGAAGTGAAGGAAGCTATCTAGCATATAATAGAATTGAGCAGCAGACTCCCTTCCAAAGATTCTGATGGAGGGAAGGAGAGAGATGGGCAGGATAACAGAAGCTATTACACTTCATAAGGAGACTCAGGGAAGGATGATGCTCATGAGCTGGGGTCTCCTATAGGAGAGAAACTTTTTTGATGGCTAGGAGTTCTGGTAGCATTTTATAATGGGCAGGCCTGACTGTTAGTTTAGGTTCAATGTTGGAATGAAATGAGACACTCAAGTCATTCAAAAGTTAAAAAGCAGAATTTTATTTTGACATGGAAAGCATACTTAATGAGGACACATTAGCACTTAGCAGGGCAAGATAAATGACATAGAGGGCTCCAGCCCCATAAGGGTAAGCAACCAGGAGGGTACATTAGTTTGGCTAGAGGCCACCAGGAAGGGATGCAAGGCCTAAGTCTTGGCTGGGTCAGTCAAATCTCAGTGACAGCTTTGTTACATTTAAGAAAGAAAAATAAAACAAAACAAAAAAATAACCCAAACTAAAACTTACCTAACCAACATTTCAGGGGAACCCTGGTAGATTGTGAGCCTATGACATTGATATTACAGTAACAGTCAGTCATCGAGAGGGAAATGGGGTGGGCAGAGGGATATTGTCCCCTATCAATCTAGTCTTTATGCCCATAGAATAGTAGAAGCAAAAGATGGGGGAGTAGGGGAAAGTTGTCTTTTCCTCCAGAATTTTAACCATTTACTTCACTTTTTCTATTTCCATATAATAAAATCCATATTGAATGAGTAATCCTTTTAGGGTCATTGAAGGCTAGGAAAATGATTAAAACTAGGAAGGGGTATTAGTGGCATATTCAGAAATTGTGGTTTATTATTAGGAATATTCATACCTTTAGAGCAAAATTCAGGGAGACCCTAGAAGGTAGGCCTAAGCAGGTCTAGTTCATTCATGGTTAGTCAGTGGTGATTAGAACATTGGAGCTGTCCATGCATGTGTGGTTATGAGTCAGCAGTTCATGAATTGAAATACCATCTGGTGGCTTGCCCAGACAGTTATGATGGTAGGTTCCATTGGCACATGCACAGTGGAAATGAAGTAGAGCTTATTGAGCTTAGAGCACCACCTGGTGGCTTGCTCAGATATTACACTCTCAATAGCTTTTCCACCCATACATCCTTCCTACCAGTGTATAGTGGTACCCTAGTGTGTGCATTATGTCTTTACTTAAGCAAACACCCTTCTATTGTTATAACCTCAGAGATATCATTGACAATTTGTTTTCTTCCTTATTCCCCATGTTGACTTATTTTCCAAGTCTTGTCATTTCTATCTCTGTAAGATCTCTCACTCTCCTTGCTCATTTCATCCCCTACCCATTCTATTCATTTAGCTTGCCTTGTTGATTCTGCTTCTACACCGTTGTGCATCCTTATCCATCCTTCTACTCATACTGTCCTAGTTCAACCTGTTATCACCTCTCCCCTGGATAATTGTGACAGCCTTCTAATTAGACTCCCATCTTCCAGATTCTCTTGCCTACAAGGCATTCTTCACAGAGCTGTCCAGAATACCTATTTAAAAGCATGTCTAGCCATGTCATTCTTTGTTTGAAAAGCTTTAATTATCCCCACAGACTTTAGGGTAAAATATAAATTCCTCTATTGGACATATAAAGCCCTTTGCAATCAGGTTGCAGTCTATTTTTCCATGCTGATGAGAGATTCCTTCCTCTTCCATGCACTCTTTAAAAAATAGATTTGTATTTATTGATACCTTTTACTTTATTTCACCTATATTTCTCCACTATATTCCCCCATAGTTTTGAGGCATTCCATTTTTCTATTTACTTGTTATAATCATTATGTGTACTGTTTTGCGGTTCTGTTTACCTCCCTTCATATCAGTTCATAAAAAAGCCTTTCCATGCTTCTGCATATTCATAATATACACTTTCTTACAATTTGCTTAGCCATTCTTAACCCAGTGGACATTTGCTTTATTTCTAGGTCTTTGCTCTCATGAAAAAGTGCTGTTATGAATATTTTGTTGTATATGGAGCTTTCATTTTTTGTCTTCATCCTTCTTGGGGCTACAAAACTACCAGTAGACTCTATGGATAAAAGAGCATGGATGTTTTAGTCACTGTCTTTGCATAATTGTAGACTGTGGTCTGGAATGGTTGTACCATTTTGCAAGGCGTTCAAGTAGTGGAGACCCAGCTCACATGCAGAAGGGAGCAGAAGGGAGTTTAACAGATGATAGTAATGACCAATTGTACAGCCAAGAAAAGTTTAAAAGAAACAAAAAGGGTGGGAACTTCATGACACATCATGAATGGAAAGTCTAAAAAGGAATGAACATGGAAAAGAAAAACAGTATCCTAACACAATGAAGAAATATTATGGATTGAACCTTCTTATCACATCATAAAAGTAATTTTGGAAAAATAAACAAGTAGAAGCCTGGAAAAGAGAATCATTAAGCCTCAAAGTCTTGAGGATTAAACAGAGGAAAGAGGAGGTAAAGGTAGGACTCATGATTTCGCTGGTGTAGGGAACACCTGCTAGGAACTTTCTCCCCCAATATAGTGCAGGACCTTCTCTATCTTACTTTCTTAGAGCACTGAGAGGTTTTGTAATTTGCTTGGGGTTACACAGCCATTATTGTAAGTGGAAAAACACCTAGAACTTGAGGAAGGGCTTAGCTAGAGAATATATGGTCCAGAATTAAGGCTGGAAAAATTTAGACAAAGTAGTAAATACTATAACAAATAAAATGGAGGAAGCAGAAAGTATACATACATGCCAAAAAACCCTTGGTGATTAAAAAAGAAATATTACAGCAAAATCGAAAATCACCACCCTCCCCCCCAAAATGAAAGATACATGAGATTTTGTTGTTGTGTTCTGTTGTTTTTCAGTCATGTCTGACTCTTTGTGATCTCATTTGGGGTTTTCTTGGCAAAGATACTGCAATGGTTTGACATTTCCTTCTCCAGCTCATTTCACTGATGAGGAAACTGAGGCAAACAGGGTTAAATGACTTGTCCAGGGTCACCCAACTAGTAAGCACATGAGGTCAGGCCATCTATGAGATAGCTACTATGAAAAATAACCTAGAAAATAAAATGCAAAGAGACAAGGGGTCACTAGGCTGAAAACTTATTAAATGCCTACCCAGTATGTCTAAGTTATCCTGATGATAAGAGATACCAAATTTGAATAAGACTCAGTCCCTGCATTGATGCAGTTTACCATCCACTTGGAAAAAGAAAGCAGACATTATATTCCAGAAGAAAGAAGATCAGAGGCCTAATTTGGGATGTGGCATAAAAAATAGAAGTATGTACAGACCAATACAAGTGCTATTAAAGATTTAAGATCAACAGATGCTGGTAGCTGTTTATTTTCTGTATTCTTCTTTCCTCTCAAACTCCTAACCTTCAACTAGGAGAATATCTCAAACTTTTCGTTGTTCCGCCTCTCCCCACCTTCTCCCTTGAGAATCTTGCTTCACATTTTACGGAAAAAATGAGGCTCTTTGCTGTGAGCTCCCTCTTTTCTCCTTTTCTTCATCTTATCACTCAGATGCCACTTCCTTTGCTGGATCCTCATCCAGGTCATGCCTTCTAACTGTAGGTGTCCTGTAGGATTCTGTCCTTAGTTTTCTTCTTTCTATGTCCTTCTTCCCTTGGTGATCTCATCAGGTCCCATAGATATAGTGATCATTTCTATGCTGATAATTCTTAAATATATATTCCTTAGATATTGTTGTTGTTTGGTCATTTCAATCATGTCTAACTCTTCATGACCCTATTTGGGGTTTTTTTGGGCAAAGATACTGGAATAGTTTTCCATCTCTTTCTCCAGTTCATTTTACAATTTCCTCAGGGTTGAGTGACTTGCCCAGAGTCACACAGCTAGGAATTGTCTGAGGCCAGATTTGACCTCAGGGAGATGAGTTTTCCTGACTTCAGGCCTGGCACTGTATTCCATATGCCACCTAGCTGCTCAATATATATTCTTCCCCTGACCTCTCGTATCACTTCTCCAATTGCTTTTCAGTTATCTGGAATTGGATATCCAGTAGACATCTTAAACTCAAAACTAAAATCTAAACATCTCTAAAACTAAACTCATTAGCTTTCCCTCTCCCCTCCCCCTCCTAACTTTCCTTTTACTGTCCAAGGCAACGTTATCCTTCCAGTCCCCCAGGCTCCCAATCTATGTGTCCTCTCAGACTCCTTTCTAGCTCTCACCCCCATATCCAGTCTGTTGCCAAAGTCTGTCACTTTTATCTCTGTGATATCTCTCAAATATACTCCCTTCTCTCCTCTGATACTGCCACCATCCTGTTGCCTCCTGGTAGGTCTACCTGCCTCAAGCCACCTCACACTCCAATCCATCTTCCATTCAGACCCCAAAGTGAATTTCCTAAAGGACTGCTCTGACCATGCCACTCCCCCTTCCCCTGACTCAATAAACTCCATTGCCTCTAGGATCAAATCCAAAATCTTTTGTCATTCAATGTTCTTCATAATAATCCTCCCATACCCTCTGGCTTTTACTTTTCCAGTTTTCTCACACCTTATTCCCCATCACAAATGTCTGCAAATAACTTAGCCTCTCTGACTCTCAATTTCCTCATTTGTAAAATAATAATAATTGTGGTAATAAATAATAAATGTGGTACCTATCCAATAGAGCTATTGTAAGGCTTAAGTGAGATAAAGTGTTGAAAACACATTATACACTTTTAAATCACTGTGGAAAGGTAAGGTTTTATTCTTGGAAATAAAAAGAAAAAACAGCCACCTTCCAGAGTTTTTTTTTTGACAGATTGTATATTCTGATATTCACACCTCAATTAGAATGGTCCTAATGATTCTATATTATTGTTTCTAATTCTTCGTAGATTCTATATTATGTTTGATTGATTGGTTATGAAGAATAAATAGTGTTTGAAAACCCACAGAGTAAGCATGTGTAGAATGGCATACTATTTATAGAAAAAAAATAATAATGAATTTACCTGGGTAAACAATTTGATTTTGTATTAGTGGAGATTAGTTCTTTATTTGGAGCAACTATGGTTATATTTATGAAAGGGTAGGTATATCTATGGATTGTAAGCTTATACTCATACATTTCTGTTTTGAATTATTCTGAGTTAAAATGATTTTGTAGAGTTTCATGGAAATCTGAAGGCATAAAGCTGCACACCCTTTAACTCAGCAATATAACTACATTTCCACACCCCTAAAGAGATGAGAAATAAGGAGAAAAGGATGCACATGTTCAAATATATTTATAGTGGCTCTTTCTGTAATGGCAAAGAACTGGAAACTAAGGGAATGACCATCAATCGAGGAATGGTTGAATAAATTATGATGCACGAATGTAATGAAATGTTATGTTAACAAAAGAAATGAAGAAAGGGATGCTTTCAGAGAAACCTCGGAAGAATTGTATGAAGTGATGCAGAGTGAAGTGAGAAGAACCAGGATAACAATTTATATAACGACAACATTGTAAGCAAAAAAACAACTTTGAAAGGCTTAACTTCAATCAGTGCACTTATCAATTATTATACCAGAGAACCAATGATGAAAAATGCAGGAAGACTTGAGTCCAGATATGGATTCAGACACTTACTAGCTGTGTGACTCTGGGCAAATCATTTAACCTCAGTTTCCTCATTTGTAAAATGGGGATAATAATAGCACTTACCTCCACGGCTGTTGTGATGATCAAATGAGATGATAGTTGTAAAATGCTTAGCACAGGGCCTGGCAAATATTAAGCACTATATAGATGTTAGATGATGATGATTATTAATCTATTATTCTACCCACTTCCTGACTAGAGAGATGATAAGTGCAGCATGAGACATGCATTTTTTTTTTGGACATGGACAAAATGGGAATATTTTTGCTGACTACCCATATTTTTACAAGGGTTTTTCCCCCTCTCCAATAAGGGAAAGCAGGTAGGAAGGAGAAAAAAATTGCTTGGTGATTAGAAAAAAATAAAATTAAATGAGTTATAGTTTAAAAGAAAGAAAGTAAAAGGCAGCTAATGTTAGGCAACAATTTTAAAACACCTGGAATCTGGTATAAGTGAGTTGCTACGTTAGCTATCATAGGAGCCAAATGTGAGTAGTGAAAAAATACTAAAATTCCACCTTCTATAGAATGAATTATAAACATTGAATCTTACTTGTGCCTAAGGCCATTTTTATATCTAAATCTCTTAAATCTTGTTGTTCCCTGTTGTACTGTGAGCCTAACTCATTTCTTTATACTTGAGGGGTTTTTTGGGGGGAAGGGTAGAGAAACTGTATCCTGGTTTGCCCTACACCCGTTTTAAGTATTGTAGCTATCAGGATGTATGGGGAGAAAGTATAAGTGGAGAAAAATAAATTTTGTTGCTCATCATAATGTTTAAATAGTTTCTAGATCTTTGGAGCTTGTGTCCAAATGTGAGCACATTTTGTAAAATGTGTATTTTTTGGCTAGCATGGCACATTTTGTGGTTGGAAGAGGATTCAAATTACAGTGAGATAGCTTGGACAAGAGGCTATAGCAGCTGGAATTACTTAGTAGATTCTCACCACTGCTGTTTCCTTTTGAAAATTTCTGCATACTAATAGTTGAACATCAGATAACAAAATATTAAACCAATTTTACAAAAGTTACAAAGGTTGAAACTAAAGCAGTTCAAGACTGAAAAAAGAGAGAGAATCCAATAAGCTTAAAACCCTAAAAACCTCAAGCAATTGAATGATGAAAATCCTGTGATAGGCAAGATTTAATTATTAACAAATGAATGAAAAAGTATTTATTAGGTCCTTACTAAGTGCAAAGCATTGTGGAAATAACTGGGCATACAAATAGTCCTTGAGTTCAGATTTTAATCAGTAAGATGACATATGTAGGAAGTTTCAGCTGCAAGTCAGATGGAAAGGCCTGGTTGTCCTTAGGGTACATTGGCAAAGTAAATAGTAAAGCATCTTTCTTTAATGTCATTTCCATTGATAAAACTATATCTACTGTTGGATAATTTGAAATTGCCAAGGATTTTTGTGGGGAGAACTTTCTTTTCTTCTTCTTTAGTAGCTTTCCCTGCAACTTCCTAAAAACTGCTCTCCCAGTCCCCACCCCCACTCTCCCTTCATCCATTGATTGAATACACCAGATATTAGGATTGGCATTGATAAATTCGAGGGATGTCGGAGGTGAACTGGTTGGTAAAAGGTCTTGAGATCATGCTTTTGAAAGAACTGGGAAGATATATAATTGTTGAAGTATTTGAAGAGCTGTCATTTAGAAATTTGTTTGTCATGTATTCACTTTGTTCCTGGTCCCAGAGGACAGAACTCGGAACAAGGCGGGTGGGGTGGTTAAACGAAAGCCAATTCTGGCTTGATGTAAGGAAAAAACTTCCCAGTAACTCTAATAAGCTCTCTCAGGATGTAATGGATTCCTCCTCCATAGAAATTGTCATGCAAAAATTGTCTTGGTAGTAGATGTTTTAGAGGGGAATCTTCTTTAGGTATGGGCTGGACTACATGGCTTCTGAAGTCCTTTCCAAGGTGGAAATTTTGTGATTTTTGTGAGTTGACTTGCCAAAGGAGCTTTTACTCTTGCTTCCGGGATCGAATAGACAGCAGTTGTGCCAGATCCCTCACTAGCTTTCCAAGGAACATGTTGGTTCTTTCTAAAGGTTGGGAGAGGTGAGTAGAATCAGTGGACAGTTTATAAAACAGATGAGGTAATTTGTGATATGGTTATAAAATGACACATGCAACACTATAAAAATGTTGAACTCCAGCCCTAAATTTCCAGCTTTGGGCTTGTTATCTCTAATAGATATCTCACTAGCACCTGAAATTCCACATGTCCAGAGTCGAAGTCTTACCATCATCTTCTTTGCCTCAAAGCAAAAAAGGAAAACAGCAAAACACCTGCCCATCCCCTTCGCTTTATGTGTATTGATGGTGCCAGCCAGTTACCCAGGCTAAAAATCTTATAGTCATCTTCACCTTTTCCCTCTTTCTCACCTCTGCCCTCCAACAGGGAAAAAGGGTAGCATATGTGTATGGTATGAAGATGGTTGGAAAGTAGCAGCATGGTGAGTCTCAATTGGGCTACTTATGGTAAATGCCTATCAGAAGTCCAGGCTCACAGTGCACTGGAGAGCCAGGTAAGAGGTGGATGCTGGAGCATGGCATGACGTTGACAATAAAAAATGAAGATGGAAGGACAAATATATATATCTATATATATATATATATTTGTATATATATGTGTGTATATATATATGTATATATATACATATATACACACACACACTCACAGATTCATGGTTTATAGCCCTCCTCTTTTATGTTATTTCTGGTTCACTGATTCATGTGTCAGTACTACTACAAAATGTTACAACAAACTTTTACTGAGAACCTACTGTTTACAGAGAAAGGTGCTAGGCACTGAAGGAATATACACAATTTAGAAAAGACAATTGAGATTTCAAAATCAGTGTACTTACAGAGCCATAATTAGCATAAGGAGATCAGGATTATGACTCAGGCTGCTGACATTGAGAGGAGGGATGCTGAGAAATGGAGACATATTTTTTCTCAGAGAGTGCATGTTTCTTGCCCATGGCAACTGTCTTACTATGAGGTCTTCTGCTAGCTTGTGACACATTTGCCCCCAGGTTCCCATAACTTGTCTCCCTGTCTAGTCACCATTATATCTCTCTCTGAGTCTTCCTTCACCCCCCTCTTCCTCCCCCCACTTCCCAGCATAGACTGGACTCCCTGGGAAAAGGCCATCTTTTCTCCCAGAATGACTGTATCTGAAGCTGAATTTGAAATGCCTTCTACACTTCCACCATCTCTTTTCTTTGAACTCAATTTGCCCCAGGCAAAAGAATTCCTACTTACAGAGTTCTCTACTTTCAAAGGTAAAGACAGGTGTCATTTCTTTCATGGTACTATTAGATTCTCTAGATAGAAAGATATAATAGGTCCTGGTTGCAGGGAAGTTACAGAATATGAGTATTAGAGAGATCTGGGCAATGAACTATGGAAATTTTTTTAATTAGACATTACTTTCATGACTCTCTAGTCGGGAGAGCATCATGGAGGAGGTGGCACATGATTTGACCTTGTTGACCTTGAAGAAATGGAAAAGGCATGAACAAATGGATACAATATGTGATGGTGGGTATAGCCAGGAGGAGCATATCCCAAACACTGGGGGCAGCGTAAGCAAAGGCACAAAGACCGAATCACAGAATTTGAAAGTTGGGAAGGACCTCAGCAGACGTGAAGCCTAATTCACTCACAAAAAACATATATTCTATTATATATTTCAAGTCCTGCCCCTGTTTGAAGATTTCCAAGAAGGGGGAGTCCACTGCCTCATGAGACAAAGTGATTCCATTTTTAGATCTCACCACTTCCTGGCATCAAGCCAAAATTTCCTTCTTTGCAACTTCTTTCAGCTTGTTGTTCTCCTTTGGCCCTGCGACAAAGAGAATGAGTGCATTTCTTCTTCCGTGGTAGCCTTTCAAATACTTGAAGATAGCTATTATGCCCCACCTGAGTCTTCCTTTCCCTAGGCTAAACATGCCTGCTTGAACAAATCCTCATGTGCTTAGCACAGTGCTAGGCACAGAATAACTGTTTGATAAATGCCATTTTATTCACTCATATGCCCAACACACTCAAGGCCCTTTCGCATCCTGGTTACCCTCCCAATACTCTGATGTATCAGTACTTTTCTTAAACCATGACGAAGCAGGAGGAAACTGAGGATAGAGAGCAGTCCCCTTTGATCAGAATTTAAGACACAAAGAGGAATAGTTTGAATTGAAACTTGAAAGGTAGGTAGGGACAGTTATAGCAGATCCTGAATGGCAGGGTAGGAAATTCACAACTAATTTGGTATGCGACAGGAGCAGTCAGTGAAGATTTTGAGTAGGGAAGTAACATAATCGTAACTGTACAGGAAGATTACTTGGACAGCAGCATGAAGAATAAATTGGTGAGAGAACAGACTGAAGGCAGGAAGAATAGTTAGGAATTATGTTGTAAACTTTGTAGGAATCTATTTAACATTGTTGGTAAGAAGACATGAACAGCTTACCTGAGGCAGGGCGCTGTTTGTGTACAAGAATATAGATAGACAGGAGAGTAATTGCAGAGAGCATCAATGGGGCATCATGACCACTGGTATGTGAGCAGGAGATGAAGTTAAAAGAAAGTTAAACAATGACTATGAGGTTTCAAGCCTCTGGGATTAGATTAGGGTTGCAATCAAAAGAAATAGGGAAGTTGATAGGTGTGGCAGGTTTTAAACAGGACCTTGTAGGACCTTGACCTTTCTGATATGTAGACTCTCTGGCACGTTTTTACAAGTGTATCTTATGATTTTTGCTAAAGATAATAACCTCAAGTTGCAATCTAGGTATTAATTTCGTTGGGGGGAGGGTGAAAAAGTGTTCACATTGATGTAACTCACTATTCTGGCTATGTTTTTGCTATGTCTAACTTTTTGCTCAAGAAGAGATCATTATTCAACTGTTTATCATGCACATTTTTTAAAAAAGGGCCATTACATTTTTGTACCTTACATTACATTTCCCCTTTACTTTTTGTACCTACCCTGGCATAGTACCTACTGCATATATTGTTTTGGCCCTAGCTTGCAGGAGAGGAAGATTATGCTTGAAGAGAATTCAATCAAGTTAATTTATTTTTCTCATTTTAAGGTTAGGTAAAACATTACCAGATAGATATTTTACAACTTAGGTGATTCATTTGAAGGTATCATTTAAAAATCAAGGTCCTCTTGTGGGGAAGGAGGTCAAGGAGGATTTAATATACAACATACTGTGAAATACCTTTATCATATTATCAGAGTAATCTGTTGTTTTTGGTCCTTGAACTATTATCTTCAGTTCTCCTGTTATTTTAAGAGGGACACTGACAATCTTAAGCCCTTCCAGGAAAGAGTGAACAGAATTTGTAATGAGAAGTAAAAATGATGGCACATAACGAGTTAAAGGAATTTAGGGGAATGGGCTAGAGAAGGTATGACTTACTGGAGGCACAACGGTCTTCAAATTAAAAAACAAAGTATATAGAGTTAACATGAGAAGAGCATTATATTATATTCACCATAAATTCAAGTTATGATGAAACATAGCAATTCAGTTTAAAAAGGGACTGGGGGATGGAAATAAACCAAAATGTCTTCCCCAAACTGAAATTCTGCAGAAATTTGTGAAGTTCAAAGAAGATAGATATTCTTCTCTTAGTTATATTAGAAACATCAACACAGAAATTGAGTTTCAACATTTAACCTGCTAATGGGGACTGCTAAAATCAGCAGCTTGCCCAGGCAGTTTATGCACTATACTTTCCAATGGGGGTAGGAGATGGAATAGTCATGGGACACAGAGGGAAAAAGCATTTATATAGTTTTTACCATGTGCCAGGCACTGTACTAAGCATTTTTTTATCTTTATCTTCATTTATATATCTATCTATTATCTATAACCTATCTGTCTATCTATCTATCTATCTTGCTATCTATCTAACAAATATCTAATTTGATCAAGGGATGCTGGGGAAAAATGCTAAACTACTTATGGTCCTCTGAGAGCTACTTTGCATCTCTTAGGTCTGGCAGTACTTGCATCTTTACTTCAGGGGTGTGCACTTTGGATATTTATCCACCATCATCCTCCTCCCCCCATGCTATATTTCAGTGAGCATTGTATAATGGAGTATTTCATAAAAGCATGGTTTAACTCTATAGGGTCTTGACTGGTACCCATAGGATCAAAAGTAATAAAGTCAAAATATGTTAAAACAACCACAGAGCGTTCATGCCTGCAGCTCCTCTCAGAGTAAAGTGGTCTGTAGGCCTGTCTGGAATCCTGGATCCCCTGACACAATTCATTCCATTGGCTATTCCCATGCCATCTAGTATACATTCCTTTTTTAGTCATTTGTAAGTGTTCATGGTGTGGGAATTAGGAGATCTTGCCTTCTCTAGATCATAGAGTAGAAGAAAAATGTTTGCAGTTGTTGGTGCTCTATACCTTCTAGCCTGTTTAAACCGAACATCAATTTTTAGTGATATTTTATGGCTGAAAATCATTGCATGCCAAAACTTCTAAGGTCATCCAAAGTTGTAGGTCATCCAGAGGTTGGTGGAAAGATGTACAGTGGGCATAAATAGGGTACAGCACATTACTGATAATGAATTGGGCTCCAAGAGTAGTTAGAAAGACATCACCATAGAGCTCTACTTCTGGAAAAGATAGGTCAGTTGCGTGATGAAAATGTCAAAGACTCTATAACAACCTCTGCACAATGCCAATAGAACAAGAGGAAATCCTTTGCACATTAGGTTTATTCATTATGGAGGATGTATGGGAACAAATAAACAAAAGTTTCTAAGGTTAGGAGCAGTCTGCTTCTTTGCAAGAAATAGTCACATTAATGAGATCACAGATTCATTTATAGCGGTGGTATTTGGCAAAATTTAAGTATGTAAGGGGCATATACCAAGATACCAAGAGATATCAAAGTATGAAAAATAACTTGTTTGGGAGAGACTTAAAAGGCTATCTTGTCCAACTTCATTTTACAGATGAAGAAAGGGAAGTCCAGGGAGGTTAAATAACTGAGCCATGCTCACATAAGTAGTTCAGTGTCAGAAGCAGGATTTGGGGCCAGGTCCTCTCACTCCGGAAGCATTGTTTCACTGTACCAGGATACCTCTTCTATCTATTAATATAACCACAAAAATCCTTAATCTATTTAAAAGTATTATAGGATTTGGGCCATTGTATAAAAGGAAAATGAAGGCTCATGGGAAATTGGTTGAGATCAGGTTACACTTCTTGAGTCATCTATAAAAATCAGTAAGCCAGTTGAGAGTTGGGTAGTCAAGCAGTAAACCATTTTAATGGTAGAGGTGTTCTAGTTCAAGGGATTCCAGTTTAAGTAGAAGCCAAGTCCCTAAGAAGCAATTGCCTTTAGTGGCAGGAAGAGGAGAGGTTCTCTCTCTGTTATCTCTTTGTTTCTATCCCTGTGTGTGTGTGTGTGTGTGTGTGTGTGTGTGTATGTATCTATCTGTCTCTGCTCCCCTTTTCTTTCTTTCCTCCCCTATGCCCTGTCACTATGTATCAGAAAGATGGGACCAAGAGCAGAAAATTCATTGATCCTGGAGTGATAACCAATGATGGAAAGCAGCTTCAAAGAGCGTGACCACTTGTGGCCACACAAATGGGAGGGGAGGAGGCAGATGTTAGCTATGGACTCTAGAAAATGCATTTATGTGCAGAGAGCATCAGCTAAGCAGAATTTCATTACTTTCATCAGATGGGACATTGGGCCACTCTCCTCATGGCTCTTGTATGTACTTGTTTGATACTGTGCCCCAGAAGATTTTGGGGAGGGAGTGTTTTTGTTACTACTATGCTTGTGACCCTACTTTAGTAAATAACCTTGCTGAAAGCTAGTTATGTCTGGCTAATTGTTAATGGAGGACATAACTTGCTGGGGCTTGCCAGTACAGATCAGATGTGGGGAAGTAACCTCAGAGGAAGTACTACAGTTAGAAATAATTTTCATAGCTTTTGTAGTTGATATCTTAAATCTTCCTGTTTTTTGTTTATATTTATTTTTGTTTGTTTTTTTGAAATTATTTTATTTTATTAGGGTTGGGGAACCACGTGAAAGACTTTAGGATCCCATAGATGTTTTACAATGAGCAGCTGATTGGTGCCTTGTTCTTTAGTTGTTTGTCAGTCATGACTGACTCTTTGTGACCCCTTTTTGGGGTTCCTTGGCAAAGATCCTGGAGTTGTTTGCCATTGCCTTCTCCAGCTCATTTTGCAGCTGAGGAAACTGAGGTAAACAGAGTTAAGTGACTTGTCCAGGGTAACACAGTTAGTAAGTGTCTGAGGCCAGATTTGAACTCAAGAAGATGAATATTCCTACTCCAAGCTGAGCACTCTATCCACTGTGCTACCTAGCTGCCCAAATTGATATCTTATTCTGGGATTAATGAAGGAGAAAAAAAGAGAACCTGAAAGTAAGGAGAAAGTAAAAGGTGACTAGGAGATGGAAAAAGAAGAACCCATTTCTGACACACATAGCAGAATGTAAAACATTTTTTCCAAAATAAAGTAGTATTGCCATTTTTTGTTTGTATATCACTTACATATTCCTGACTTCTTTCCCTCTCAGTCAGCCATCCTTTAAGATAAAGACTAAAAAGAGAAGAAAAATCCACCACATCAAAAAGTCAGACATTGTATTCAGTGTTCCACACCGAGAACTTTTGCTATAATCTCAGTTCTATCCATTCAATAGTAGCATCATTAAGGAATGGATAGAGAGCCTGTCAATCCTGCCCCTAACTTGTACTGGCAGTGTGACCATAGTCAGGTCCCCAAACTTCTTGTCCTAGGCAATTTTACTGTTATAAATTGCAGAACAGCTGCTGATCTGCATCAGTAGAGGAAGCTTGCTCACTGTGTGATCTCTCCACTGATGAAATCACCAGACTGGGGGAACTGACTCTCTTGGTTTCTCAGGCTGGCTCTGGCTCTCTGACTCTGATATTCAAGCTAGCTTAGGTATGATTCAGATAAAATATGATACAAATTGAATCTCATTGGACAAAACTAGCACAAAATTTGTGACGATCACATAAAATATTTCTCCATTGCTGCTGTAAAAAGAGAAGTGAGTGTTTATATGATAGAATGTGTGCAAGACCCATATGGCGCTAATATCCATTTAATCAAATGTCACTATGTTTTTGAATGTTTTGTTGTTTGATGCAAAGAATGTACTTTTAGTTCTTCAGCAGCTGCTCTTTTAAATGCCTGCAGCTGTATTACAGATTTAATTGGCAGCAAGAGCCTGATTTTTAGGGTGTTGTTTCCAGTCCTTTCACGTGCTTAAGAAGGGAAAGACTTTTTTTCCTAGAAAGTGAAAAAGATACCGTGAAGTAGAAGTTAAGCAAATGAAAGCCTAGGCTTGATTCTATAATCAACAAATGGTATCCTTACCTTCCTAGGTCATTTCTTTCATTTTTTTTCATTTCTTTCTCTCTCTCTGTCTCTCTCCTTCTCCCCCTTTCTCCCTCCTTCCTTACTTTCTCCTTCTCTCTCTTTCATTTGAATAAATAGCATTGGCTATTTTATATCTCACTATGCTTATATTAAAATATAAACCACATGTAATCTTTTCCTTATCTCTAAATTATTCTGTGTTCCATTTCTAAATCTACTCAGCTGTTATGGAAAGCTCATTTGCCTCCCAAATGTCTTTGATTCAGCTCCTTTTTCTAAAACAATAAACAACAAAAAATTAATACTTAAGAGACACATGCCACCATAAATTGGATCCATTAGATATATCTCTGTTCTTCCCATTCCCTATCCTCCCATCCCTAAAGCAAAACTGCAAGTACAATTGCACTGGAATTAAAATAAAATAAAATAGAAGAAACCTTGGAAAGACCTCAACTCTTTCTTTATTTGAGACTTTGAAACATCTCAAGGGAGCTCTGAATTTTTAGGCATGCTAATTGAAATCTCCCAGGTCTTATCTGTTCTTTTGCTCTTTCCATTCCCATACTTGACTCATAGTTTAGTTATGAGTACTGCCTTTAGTTCTGCCTTCCTTTTCTGTGCCTCTGTTCTTTTCCCACACATTTCCTAACATATACCAGAGCCTTGCTAACTCCATGATGCTTCCTGTCATTTCCCCATAGCATTAACAGACAGATCAAATTCTGTAAGTACATTTAAAAGGCAGCCACTCTTTTTCCCATCTACCCCTACTCACATTTTTTCTGGTTGTTGCACCTCACTTCGAGTTTGGGTTGCATGATTTTAATGAAGTTAAGTGCTGGAGTGTAATAGAGTTCTTGGGGATATCATAGAATTTAAATTTCAGATGTATCTTTCTGCTTGCATTTCTAAAGATATATAATAGTTATAGATTATAGTAGGGCATATTATACACACGCAGAGACACACACACATAGAGCTCATTACTTCTGATGGAGATAACAGTCTGGGCCTACCAGTAATTCTATTCTCATTTACTTTTAAATAAATGTTTTGTTGAAGTAATTTAATCTTTTAAAAATAACACATTCACTTTCCCACTGCAACATCCTCTGTTATACAAAATAACAGCCAAGAAAATGAGCTAAGCATAACTGACCAATATCAGGACTGACAGTATATATCATTCCACATCTGTACCATATCTGCTTTCCAAAGAAGAAGCAAGTGTGTTCTCACGGTAATCCTTTGGTCATCGCATGAAACATTTTGTTGTCTTTCAGTGTTGCCTTCACTTATACTGTTGAAGTTTGTATCAATTGTCCTCCTGAATGTGCTTTTCTCCTTTGATAACATAAAAATTCATAACATCTTATTTTTTCCTGAATTCTTCATAGTTATCATTTGTTTTGGCATGAAGTTCCATAATATTAATAACCACAGTTTGTTTAATCCCCCCGTTCCCAACCATGTCACAGTGAACTCATGGGGTGTGGCCGGATGTTTTAAATTTTCGAAGGAAACCTATTCAAATCCCATAGGATGCTGTAATTTCAACATTAGATTGTACAACATTCCTTTTAACACTGTTCTTTAATGTTTGAGATACGTTTTTATTTAATTGTACTTTTGGCTACAACATTAATTTCTCACACTTTTTTATTTACAACATATCTTCACAAAGCTTTTTTTTTTTTGGTGGTGGTGGTGGTTGCTGTGTAAAAATCAATGTGGAACAAGAAATGAGTGGTGATTTCTGATTTGATTCCAAGGCTTGAGAAGTTGTACAAAGCCAACAGGTGCACACATTCTATTAGTAAGTAATTATGTTTATTTAAGAATGAAATAAAATGGTTTTCTTTCAATTTTGTGTATTGTTTTTAAATTGTTACTGACTTGTTAGAATATAATTACATAATAAGTTGTTTGGACTTAAATTGTTAGGTATTTATTTTTGTCTAAGGGCACCATGAAAAAGTTACTGAGACCCTAAAGGTTCTGTGAATTAAGAAAGTTTGGGTACCTTTGTTTAATCATTTCTATTATTTAGAATATTTAATTTCTAGCACACAAAGTGCTGATGTGAATATTTTGTTATACATACTACCTTTTGTTCTGTCCTTTATCTCTTTAAGGCATATATCAAATATTGAAATTGCTGAGTGAAAAAATATGCGCCATTTAACTTTGTATAGTTCTCAATTGTATCACCTTTATAATGTTATTCATTGATGTCGTGTCTTGGGCTTTCTCACTCTCTTCTAATATACAGAGATGAGGCTTCTATTTAACATTTAGAAGTTTAGCCTTTAAAATTTTTATCTTGAACTATATTTTCAACATTAAAAACATTTTTACCATATATTGTCTTTATAAATGACAAAAATAAACATAAATATATAAACATCAATGCTTTTGTTTGAGGAAGAAACTTGGCAACTTTACAAACACTATGAATTTTCAAAAGCAATCCATCTTGCTACTCTTGTTCAAATTTGGGCTGAATTCATTGTCCATGTGTACTGTCTTTCTAAGATCCATCTACTTGTGACCCGGCTCTATGATTTGTTGATAACCGTATATAATAGTTTACACAATAGGCATTCAAATATTAGAAATTTGTGAAATTCTAAGGTTAGATATCACAGCTTTCCTGGGCTATTGCAATTGTCCCTGCCCTTTAGGAACTTAGATTCTTTTGGAGAAAATAATATGTACATAGAAAATTAAATACTAAATATATTCGACAAATTTGAGGGGAGGGACAAGGTCATATATGAAGGACATATGGGGGAAGTGGGTTTCAGAGATCACAATGGAAGAGTAGAGGAGAACATGATATGGGAATAATGGGGCTAACATAGAAAAGTAAGAGTAGAGGAGAACATGATATGGGAATAATGGGGCTAACATAGAAAAGTATGAGGGTATAAAGAGTGATGTCCAGGTGGGAAGGAAGCATTGGCTTAGACAGCCAGTGGCTTGCAATCACAGGGATTCTGATTGGAGCTATAAGGCTGTAGACAAAAGCAGTGTTAATATTGATTTATGTAGACTTGGGAGATGGAGTGCCTTGTGTGAGGAGCAGCATGGAGGCCATTATCAATGGATGGCAGAGTCCATGGAGAGCAGTTAGGTGTCACAGTGGATAGATTGCTGGACCTAGAGTCAGAAAGACTCATCTTCCTGAATTCAAATCTGACCTTGGACTTAGTAGCTGTGTAGCCCTGGGCAAGTCACTTAACCCTGTTTGCCTCAGTTTCCTCCTCTGTAAAATGAGCTGGAGAAGGAAATGGGAAACTACTCCAATATCTTTGCCAAGAAAACCCCAAATGGGATCAAGAAAAGTAGAACACTACTGAAAAATGACTGAGCAGCAACAAAAATAAGACACTAGACAGTAGCAGTGGTAATATTAGTTACTAATCCCTGGGAAGGAGGTGGGAATTGATGGAATAAAGGTATGACTGCAGTGACAATAAAGATGAGGAGTTCATAGTGCTGCCTAATAATTAAAGCAGGAATAGTAAGTAGATGGATTTCTGGGGCCTTGACGGCTAGAGAGAGGTGAGGCATATTTGACAAACCTCTGCACTGTCAGTTCTATCCCAAAGGCTTACCCAAGTGCTGAGTAAAATATGTTCTGTAGGATAGGTGGCTCAGGAAACTGGTGGTAGGGGTTGAGGGGGAGGAACAAGTCAACTGAAGTCATCAGGAGTTTCCTAAATATCTGTAATGTGCTAGGCACTTTGATAAGTGCTGGAAATGCAAAGAAAAATGAAAAACTGACCTTATTCTCAAAGATCTCACAAGTCTATATGGAAGAGAGTAAGAGGGAGTGGACAAAATGCAAACTACATATGAATCAGATGTACACAGGATTAATCATAGACAATATCAGAGGGAAGTCACTGAGATAAAGGAGGACTTCCCTTTAATTGAAACTTGAAGGAATACAGAGAAACTGGGAGGGAGAGAGGAGGGAAAGAGTTCCAGGAAGGGACAATAGTCAGTGAAAACATGCAATGCTGGGAGATGGAGTGCCTTGTGTGAGGTATATCGAAGAGGTCATTATCATTGGAAGGCAGAATTTGTGGAGGGCAGATAACTCAAATACGCCTCTAATTTCCTTCACAGAACAGCTCAAGTGGTACTTCAAGTGCAGTATTTTTTTTCTTACTCCTCTGCTCCCTACCCCTTCAGTTGTTCATGCTCTCTCTCTTAAAATTATTTTGTATTTACTAATATTTATGCATATTATTTCATCTCAGTAGAATATAAGCTCCTACAGGACAGGAATACTGATGTTTTTTTTTAAAGTTCCAGTACTTATTAGCATGTTATATACTTAATAGGCACTTGAAATACTTGGTGAATTGAATTTTGCTTTTGAATTAACGGAAAGGAAACAACTTGTTACCATGTGTACAATATGACTATTGACTTGTTCATTATAAAGATCAAAATCAATACCAGATAAGAACAAAAGTGGAAAACTATGCTATGAAATTGGAGCAACCTGGCCTATTTAAATGAACTATTCATGCCAAAGAATTGAAAATGAGTTTAAAAAACCAACCCATCTATCATAATTTCCTTTTACTTTTTTAAAAATTGTGCTGATATATTTTGCTTTTAAAATACGAACACAGATTATTCCCCCTTTGGAAGAGTTCTCTTGTAAGGAAGAAAAACAGTTAAGTAGAACTAATAATACAGTGATTTTATCTGAAAAGGCATACAACATGTCACATGTGTATCACCTCTCACCTGGTTATTAAAATAATAACAGAAATCTACTTTCTTTCTTTCCTATCCCTTGCCCCATTGGGAAAAAATAAAAAATCTTTAACAAATATGCATGGTCAAGCAAAGCCAATTCATTCAGTGGCTGTACACATAAGTGTGTATGTGTGTATGTGTATACACACACTTTTTTATCATTTTATTTAATATTTTAGTTTTCAACATTGATTTCCGCAAGATTTTGAGTTACAAATTTTCTCCCCATTTCTACCCTCCCCCCCGTTCCAAGATGGCCTATATTCTGATTGCCTTGTTCCCCAGTCAGCCCTCCTTTCTACCACCCCACTCCCACCTCCATCCTCTTTCCCCTTACTTTCTTGCAGGGCAGGAGAGATTTCTATGGCCCATTCCCTATATATCTTGTTTCCCAGCTGCGCGCAAAAAACAACTTTTTTTTAAAAGCATCTGCTTTTAAAACTTTGAGTTCCAAATTCTCTCCCTTCTTCCCTTCCTGCCCACCTTCCCAAGGAAGGCAAGCAATTCAACATAGATCACACATGTATCATTCTATGAAACATTTCTACAATGCTCATGTTATGAAAAGCTAACTCTATTTCCTTCCATCCTATCTTGTCCCCTTTTATTCACTTTTCTCCCTTGACCCTGTCCCTTTTCAAAAGTGTTTACTTTTGATTACCTCCACCCCCTATCTGCCCACCCTTTTATCATGCCCCTTTTTTATCCCCTTCCTCTTACTTTCCTGTGGAGTAAGATACCCAATTGAGTGCGTATGGTTATTCCCTCCTCAAGTTGAATCTAATGAGAGTAAGATTCATTCATTCCCCCTCACCTGCCCCATCTTCCCTTCCAACAGAACTGCTTTTTCTTGCCACTTTTATGTGAGATAATTTACCCCATTCTATCTCTCCCTTTCTCCCTCTCTCAATATACTCCTCTCTCACGCCTTAAATTTATTTCATTTTTTTAGATATCATCCATTTATATTCAACTCATCCTGTGCCCTCTGTCTATATTCCCTTCAACTCCCCCAATACTGAGAAAGATCTCATGAATTATACACATCATCTTTCCATGTAGGAATGTAAACAAAACAGTTCAACTTTAGTAAGTCCCTTATGACTTCTCTTTCTTGTTTACCTTTTCATGCTTCTCTTGATTCTTGTATTTGAAAGTAAAATTTTCTATTCAGCTCTGGTTTTTTCTTTGAGAAAACTTGAAAGTCCTCTTTTATTGGAAGTCTATATTTTGCCTTGGAGCATGATACTCAGTTTTGCAGGGTAGGTGATTCTTGGTTTTACTCCATTGATCTCTGGAATATCATATTCCAAGCCCTTTGATCCCTTAAATGTAGAAGCTGCTAGATCGTGTGTTATTCTGATTGGGTTTCCACAATATTAAAATTGTTTCTTCCTGGCTGCTTGCAGTATTTTCTCCTTGACCTGGGAACTCTGGAATTTGGCAACAATATTCCTAGGAGTTTTCTTTTTGGGATATTTTTCAAGAGAAGATCAGTGGATTCTTTCAATTTCTATTTTGCCCTGTGGCTCTAGAATATCAGGGCAGTTTTCCTTGATAATTTCTTGAAAGATGACATCTAGGCTCTTTTTTTGATCATGGCTTTCAGGTAGTCCAATAATTTTTAAATTATCCCTCCTGGGAATAATTAGATTAAGAGGAGCCAAGATGGCGGCTGGTAAGCAGGGACTAGAGTCGGCTCCATACCGAGTCCCTCCAAAAACCTATAAAAAATGGCTCTGAACCAATTCTAGAATGGCAGAACCCACAGAACAGCAGAGGGAAGCAGGGCTCCAGCCCAGGACAGCCTGGATGGTCTCTGGGTGAGGTCTATTCCACACGGAGCTGGGAGCTGGGAGCTGGGAACGGAGTGGAGCAGAGCCCAGCCTGAGCAGCGTGGACCATCCAGACCAGAAGCCGGGTGGAGGGGGCCCTAGCGCCCTGAATATGTGAGCTGCAGCAGTTACCAGACCCCTCGACCCACAAACACCAAAGACTGCGGAGAAGGTTAGTGGGAAAAGCTGCGGGAGTGGAAGGAGTTCGCGGTTTGGCTTCCAGCCCTGGGGGCAGCGGAGGTGGGGCAGCTACAGCTGTTGTTACTTCTGGCTCCAGGCCCACATGGTGGGAGGAATTAAGTGGCGGATCAGAGCAGGGTTGCACAGCCTGCCGAAGATCTAAGCCCAGTTCGGGTTGGGGGTTCTTGGGGAAGGAGCAGTGCGGGTCTGACAGAGCTGGCACCTCCCCCCCCAAACGTGGAACATAGAACTCGTTAGTCTACAAGCAGTCATACCCCGCTGAAAAACTCAAGGGTCAAGTTAGTTGGTTGGGAATATGGCCAGGCAGCGAAAGCGCGCCCAGATTCAGTCTCAGACTTTGGATTCTTTCTTTGGTGACAAAGAAGACCAAAACATACAGCCTAAAGAAGACAACAAAGTCATAGAGCCTACAACAAAAGCCTCCAAGAAAAACATGAACTGGCCCCAGGCCATAGAAGAACTCAAAAAGGATTTGGAAAAGCAAGTTAGAGAAGTAGAGGAAAAATTGGGAAGAGAAATGAGAAGGATGCGAGAAAACCATGAAAAACAAGTCAATGACTTGCTAAAGGAGACCCAAAAAAATACTGAAAAATACACTGAAGAAAACAACACCTTAAAAAACAGACTAACTCAAATGGCAAAAGAGTTCCAAAAAGCCAATGAGGAGAAGAATGCCTTGAAAGGCAGAATTAGCCAAATGGAAAAGGAGGTCCAAAAGACCACTGAAGAAAATACTACTTTAAAAATTAGATTGGAGCAAGTGGAAGCTAGTGACTTTATGAGAAATCAGGATATTATGAAACAGAACCAAAGGAATGAAAAAATGGAAGACAATGTGAAATATCTCCTTGGAAAAACCACTGACCTGGAAAATAGATGCAGGAGAGATAATTTAAAAATTATTGGACTACCTGAAAGCCATGATCAAAAAAAGAGCCTAGATACCATCTTTCAAGAAATTATCAAGGAGAACTGCCCTGATATTCTAGAGCCACAGGGCAAAATAGAAATTGAAAGAATCCATCGATCGCCTCCTCAAATAGATCCCAAAAAGAAATCTCCTAGGAATATTGTTGCCAAATTCCAGAGCTCCCAGATCAAGGAGAAAATACTGCAAACAGCCAGAAAGAAACAATTTGAGTATTGTGGAAACCCAATCAGAATAACCCAAGATCTGGCAGCTTCTACATTAAGAGATCGAAGGGCTTGGAATGCGATATTCTGAAGGTCAATGGATCTAGGATTAAAACCTAGAATCACCTACCCAGCAAAACTGAGTATCATGTTCCAAGACAAAATATGGATTTTCAATAAAATAGAGGACTTTCAAGCTTTCTCAGTGAAAAGACCAGAACTGAATAGAAAATTTGATTTTCAAACACAAGAATCAAGAGAAGCATGAAAAGGTAATCAAGAAACGGAAATTGCAAGGGACTTACTAAAGTTGAACTGTTTTGTTTACATTCCTACATGGAAAGATGATGTGTATGATTCATGAGACCTCAGTATTAGGGTAGTTGAAGGGAATATGCATATATATATATGTATATGTCTATGTATACATATATAAGTGAATGTGTATGTATGTATATATCTATGTGTATATGTATGTATGTGTATATATATATGTGTGTGTGTTTTATACATATATGTATGTGTGTATATATATATATATACATATATATATGTAAAAGAGAGAGAGAAGACACAGGGTGAGTTGAAGATGAAGGGAAGATATCTAAAAGAAATAGAATGAAATTAAGGGATGAGAGAGCAACATACTGAGAGAGGGAGATAGGGAGAGATAGAATGGGGTGGATTATCTCGCATAAAGGTGGCAAGAGGAAGCAGTTCTGTGGGAGGAGGGGAGAGGGCAGGTGAGGGGGGAATGAGTGAACCTTGCTCTCATCAGATTTGGCCTGAGGGGGAATACCATACATACTCAGTTGGGTATCTTACCCCACAGGAAAGAAGAGGGAGGAAGATAAAAAAAAAACAATAAAAGGGGGGGATGATGGAGGGGAGGGCTGATGGGGGTGGAGGTAATCAAAACAAACACTTTGGAAAGGGGACAGGGTCAAGGGAGATAATTCAATAAAGCGGGATGGGTTGAAAAGGAGCAAAATGTAGTTAGCCTTTCACAACATGAGTATTGTGGAAAGGTTAAACATAATGATACATGTGTGGCCTAGGTTGAATTGCTCGACTTCTTAGGGAGGGTGGGTGGGAAGGGAAGAGGGGAGAGAATTTGGAACTCAAAGTTTTAAAATCAGATGTTCAAAAAAAAAAGTTATTGCATGCAACTAAAAAATAAGATACACAGGCAATGGGGTGTAGATATTTATCTTGCCCTACAAGAAAGGAAGGGAAAAGGTGATGAGAGGGGAGGGGGGTGATAGAGGGGAGGGCTGACTGGGGAACAGGGCAACCAGAATATAAGCCATCTTGGAGTGGGTGGGAGGGTAGAAATGGGGAGAAAATTTGTAATTCAAACTGTTGTGAAAATCAATGCTGAAAACCAAATATGTTAAATAAATAAATTTAAATTAAAAAAATTATCCCTCCTGGATCTATTCTCCGGGTCAGTGGTTTTTCCAATGAGATATTTCACATTGTCTTCCATTTTTTCATTCCTTTGGTTCAGTTTTATAATATCTTGATTTCTCATCAAGTCACTAGCTTCCACTTGCTGCAATCAAATTTTTAAGGTGGTATTTTCTTCAGTGGATTTTTGGACCTCCTTTTCCATTTGGCTAATTCTGCCTTTCAAAGTATTCTTCTCCTCACTGGCTTTTTGGAGCTCTTTTGACATTTGGGCTAGTCTATTCTTTAAGGTGTTACTTTCTTCAGTATTTTTTTGGGTCTCCTTTAGCCAGTCATTGACTTGTTTTTCATGGTTTTCTCGCATCACTCTCATCTCTCTTCACAATTTTTCCTCTACTTCTCTTACTTGCTTTTCCAAATCCTTTTTGAACTCTTCCATGGCCTGAGCCCAATTCATATTTTTCTTGGAGGCTTTTGATGTATGCTCTTTGACTTTGTTGACTTCTTTTGGCTGTATGTTTTGATCTTCTTTGTCACCAAAAAAGGAATCTAGAGTTTGAGGTTGAGTCTGAGTCTGAGTCCATTCTTGCTGCTTGGCCACACTCCCATCCAACTGCTTGACCCTTGAGCTTTTTGTCAGGATATGACTGCTTGTAGAGTAGAAAGTACTTTGTCCCAAGCTTTAGAGTCCAAGCGCTGCTGTTTTCAGAGCTACTTCTACTCCACCATCACCCCAGGCTCTGTCACAGCAGTGCTCCTCCTCCCCTAAAAACCGCCAGCCAGGACCTCAATACAGATCCAAGCAGGGCACAGCAAGAGAATCTGTCTTTGTGCCCACAAAGTGCTCCTTGCATTCCTGCTCTGATCTGCTGCTAGGTTCCTCCCACCATGTGAGTTGCCACCACCACCACTCCACCACTCCACCATCTCTGCCACCCCCAAGGCTGGTTTCCAGACTGGTCTCAAATCGATCCCGCAGTTTCCCACTAGCTGGCTCTTTGGTGTTTGTGGTTTGAGAAGTCTGGTAACTGCTACATTTCAATGATTCATGGCCCCAAGGCCTGTTCTGGCTGGCTGACTCTGGGTTTGGTCTGTGCCAGCACAGTCCACACTGGACTGTGCTCTGCTCCCATCTCCAAGCAATAGACCCTTCCCAGAGACCATCCAGGCTGTCCTGGGATGAAGACCTGTTTCCCTCTGCCATTTCGTGGGTTCCACAGCTCTAGAATTTGTTCAAAGCCATTTTTTACACGTGTTTAGAGGGATTTGGGGGAGAGCTTAATTAAGTCTCTGCTTTCCAGCTGCCATCTTTGCTCTGCCCCCCTATACACACTTTTTTGTATACAGTTGTATGTATGTATGAATGTGTTTATTTCAAATAAGGTAATATTTGTACAGGACTTAGCACAGTACCTGGTGCATAGAATGTTCTTAGTGCTATTCCTTCCTTCTTCCCCCATCCCACCCCCACTCACTTCATTATGCACTCTGTAATGGATAACGTTTCATCACTGGGCTTCTGTAATCATGAGTGATCTGTAATCATGTATGAGTATAGTTCTTGCAACTTGCAAAGTTGTTTGTTTGTTTTGTTGTTATGGTATTTTTATTATTGTTGTTGTGGTTGTATAATTATTGTATAACTTGTTCACCTGGTTCTGCTCATTTAATTTTTCATCAAATCACAATTATTTTTCAAAATTGTTCATCTTTGTAATATTTATGTGATAGTATAAACTGTACTGGTTTTGTCTTTCAACATCTTTTGAAATCATCTCTTTTCTGATTTTTTTATGCTACAATGGTATTTCGTTATATTCATAGGCCACAACTTATTAAGTCATTCCTCAGTCTTTATTTCTAGGTTTTGTTTTGTCTTGTTGCCACTGTAGAAAGAGCAGCAAATGATTAAATGATTTGTATTGAGTCTGGAGAGTAATTTGGAATTATACTCAAAAAGTTACCAAATGTTGCTTTCTAAAACCAATTTGCAGGAGTGAAGACAAAGGTCCTAGAAACTCTATCAGCCAGAAAACCCTGTATCTCCTTACTAAGCTGATCACCACAAAAACCAAGAGCAACATTGTTACAAGTCATTTGTAAAACCTTACAAACAGTTCTGCCGTAGATGAATATTTTTAAGTAATAAAATAGAATGAAGCAGAGGTAGGATAAGCAACAATAATTTTATAGTAAACTTGGGAAGAGGTTAAATTGAATCATCCACGTAAAATTTAAAGATACAACTAGAAGGACAGCTAATGGATAAAAAATTGGAAAAGGATCTTCTAAAGTCTCCATAGCAATCTCTTTTTGTTTCACCGTCAGTGATAACAAAGCCATCTCATTTCGACCCTAGCACCACAATATCCAGTGTTCTAGTTGAAGAAGGAGACATGTCACTAAAAAACAAAACAAAGAAGCACGGAGCACCTGGATCAGATCAATTATACACAGATGAGGTCCATGTGGGAGGTGATGAAAAGTTGAGGGCATTGAGGGATTGATTTTCAAGACATCTCAAAGAAGGGAAGACACCAAACATTTTATTTTTGAAAAAAACATCCTGAAACCTTATTTACTCCAGAAGTAAATGATTGAGGACACATCAATAATTGTGGCTCTAGATGACTACTTTTCTATCTATAAAAATAATTAACATACACATTGAGGTCATTTTGGAGAGGAAACAGGAAGATTTACACAAGCCATATTCTACAATAGATTACATTTTTTACTATCCAATTGACTGAAATGTGTAGAAACTACAGGATCCCACTCATTTTTTTATTGATGATAAACAAACATTGATTTGATATCTCAAAATGTCTCTTTAAAAGTTCCTTTCCAGCATCCTGTTTCCCATAGGACATAGGGAGTATTTTCATACATACAGCTTCCTTGAAAGAATTAATAACACATACTCTCTCACCCAGAGATATCACTAATAAGAAGATACCTTTAAGAGGTCAAAGAATGAAGAAACACGATTTATATCTGCAACATAAGCAGCGCTTTCTTGTTGTAGCAAGAACTGGAAACTGAGTGGGGGCTCAACAGTTGGAGAATGGCTGAACAAATTGTGGCATGTGAATGCAGTGTAACATTGTATTGCACAGAGAGGAATAGTGAATGTGATTTAGAGGAAATGATAGACCTGAATGAACTGATATAGGATGAAATGAGCAGAACTAGGGGAAGAAGCTACATGATGATTCCAATAATTTAAAGTTAAATAATTTTGCCACCATCAAAAGGATGACTAGCATAGAATATAAATTGAAGAGTACAAATAGAGTACAAATCACACCTATAGATGGTGAGATCCTATAGATGCTACTATTTACTTATGACATTTGTGCTTATCGTATCAATCTTTGGAATTTTCCAGAGCCACCACAATGGAATCCATAATTGCCCAAGAGAGCTTCTTCTAACATTGCTGAGACAAAAAAGGGACTGAAAAAAATGCCTTATGTTTAGACTATTACATGCAGTTGTATAGGTAATCTATCAGGATGCTGATTTTTAATAGATCCTTCAAAAACCCAGTATTCAACAGGAAGACATGAGCAAGTTTGATTGACTTTGGGAAATTATGTAGTGCTTTCAATGGCCCCAAATTGTTCCTTAAACAGAATTCCACCTTTTACTGACAATATTCTTCTAATGATGCTGTATTACAGCAAGTCGGAATATCAAAATCCTTAAGAATTATTCATGGATCATCCAAATACCAGTGGAAAGGTTTATTATGGTGACCTCTTCTGTACCTTTTCACTGTTTGTCCCCCTATGATTGTGATGTTCTTCCTTACCTCTGCCTCTTGACATTCCTGACCTTGGTCGAGACTAAGCTCAAATTCTACCTTTTGAAGGAGGCTGTTTCTGATCTCTTCCCCTTCCCTTTCCCTATGACAGGACCCTCTGTTTATACTGCATATATCTTGTATGTGTGGTTATTTGCTTATTGTGGGCAGCTGGGTGGCAGTGTGGATAGCACCCTGGGCAAATGTGGTCTTAGATACTTAATAGCTGTGTGACCTTCAACAAGTCACTTCAACTTTTTATGCCTCAGTTTCTTCAACTATAGAATGGGAATAATAATAGCATCTACCTCATAGATTATAGTGAGAATCAAATTAGATATTTGTATATGTGCTTAAATACTTATTTCCTTCCTCTTCCCTTGTTGTCTCCCTGATTAAAATGTCAGCTCCTTTTGAACAGAGCTGTGTTTCTGCCCTTCTTTATATCTCTAGCACTTAGCACAATATCTGGCATATGGCAAAGGCTTAACTGGAGAAGGAAATCACAAACCACTCCAATATTTTTGCCAAGAAAACCTCAAATGTGGTCATGAAGAGTAGTACGTGACTAAAATGACTGAAAAACAAAAGGGCTTGAGAATACTTGCTGACTGATTTGTGGGCATGAGCAGACTGCAGCATATTACCAATGAAAATTTGTTTCAGGGAAGTGGCATAAAAATGTCATCAAAGAAATATGTGATTGGAAAAGGAGGTGGGTTGGTCTTATAACAGTAGTGAGGGATATCAAATGGAGAGCCCATGGCTCCATTCATATCCATTAAATGTTGAGAGATCTAGAGGAAGAATCTTAGCAAGTTGGCTGGATCACTTGCGGATGACTTATGGAAAGAAATGAACTATTACAAAGGACAAGAAGGTTTATATGAGTGGCAAGCAACATTACTGGAGAGCACCTGTGTTGATGAAATCCCAGATACAGTAAAGTGTAGGATTTTTGTCTGTAGCAAAATGAATTGAAATTCTACGTTCCTGAGAGAGTAAGCAATTTAATCTAGGTTATACATGTGTAATCATACAAAACATATTTCCATATTAGTCATATGCAAAAGAAAACACAGAGAAAAACTATAATAAAACAAAATTTTAAAAAAGTATACTTTGATCTGCATTCAGACTTTTTCAGTTCTTTCTCTGGAGATGGGTAGCATTTTTCATCATAAGTCCTTTGGAATTGTGTTAGATCACTGTATTGCTGAGAATAGCTTAGTCATGCAAAGTTGATCATCATACAGCATTGCCTTTACTGTGTGCAACTTTCTTCTGGTTCTGCTCACTTCACTTTGTATCAGTTTATGTAAGTCTTTTCATCTTTTCTTGAAACAATCCTGCTCATCATTTTCTTATAGCACAATAGTATTCCATCACAATCATATACTTGTTCAGTCATTCTCCAATTAATGGGTATCTCCTCAATTTTAAACTCTTTACCACCACAAAAAGAAATGCTATAAATATTTTTGTACATACTGCCTGCCCCCCCGTCCCTTTTGCTCTCTTTGGGATACAGATCTAGTAGTAGTATTGCTAGTTCAAAGGGTATGCAAAGTTTTATAGCCCTTATAGCAGTTTGAAACTGCTCCCCAGAATATCTGGATCAGTTTGCAGCTGCTGGTTCAAAGGGTGTGCCCAGTTTTATAGCCCTTTGGGAACAGTTCTGCGCTGCTCCCTAGAATAGTTGGATCAGTTTGCAGCTCCAACAATAGTGTATTACTGTCCCAATTTTCCCACATCCCTTCCAATATTTGAAATTTTCCTTTTCTGTCATATTAGTTGACCTGATAGGTGTGAGGTGTTAACTCAGAGTTGTTTTAATTTGTATTTCTCTAACAAATAGTGATTTAAAGCATTTTTATATGACTGTAGTTTTGATTTCTTCTAAAAATGTCCTGTCCACATCTTTTCACCATTTATCAATTGAGAAATGACTTGTATTCATATAAATTTGACTCTGTTCTCTATATATTTAAGAAATGAGGCCATTATCAGAGAAAAAATGTAAATCCTACCTTCTAATCTTGGATGCATTGATTTTCTTTGTTCAGATACTTTTTTAAATTTAGAGTAATCAAAATTATATATTTTATATCCTATAATATTCACTATCTCTTGTTTGGTAATACATTCTCCCCTGATCTAACAGTAAGCTATACCATGCTACCTTAATTTGCTTATGGTATCATCCTTTATGTCTGTCATATAATCCACTTTGCTATCTGCTTTCATTTTATGGGTGAGTTCATCCCGTTCACAGTTATGATTACTAAATGTGTATTTTCCTCCATCTATCCTTCTCTCCCCATTTATCCTTCTCTCTTTCTTTCCTTTTACCCTGTCTCTCTTCAAAAGTGTTTTGTTTCTGATCGGTGCGTTCCCCAATCCTCCCTTCTTTCTATCACTTCTATCCCTTCTCTCATCCCCCTTCTATCATAATTTTCTGTAGGGTAAGATAGATTTCTATACCCAACTGAGTGTGCATGTTATTCCCTCCTTGGGCCAATTATGTGAGAGTAAGGTTTTAAGCAATGCCTGCCATCACCCCAACTTCCTCTCCACTATAAAAGCTCTTTCATGTCTTATATATGAAATAATTTACCCACATTCTACCTCTCCCTTTCCCCTTCTCCCAGGGCATTCCTCTTTCTCGCTCCTTTTTTTTTTTTTGATATATCCCATCATAATCAACTCTCCCTGTGCCCTCTGTTGATGTATTCTCCTTCTAATTCTATAATGATAAAGTTCTTAGGAGTTACAAGGATGATCTTCCCATGTGGGAATGTAAATAATTTAACCTTTTTGAATCCCTTATGATTTCTCTTTCCTGTTTACCTTTTGATATTTATCTTGAGTCTTGTATTTGAAAGTCAACATTTTTATTCAGCTCTGGTCTTTTCTTCAGGAATTCTTGAAAGTCTTTTATTTCCTTAAATATCCATTTCCTCCCCCTCCCCCCACCAAAAAAGATTATACTCAGTTTTGCTGTATAGATGACTTTTGATTGGAATCCTAGCTCCTTTGCCTTCTAGAATATCATATCCCAAGCCCTCCAATCCTTTAATGTGGAAGCTGTTAATCTTGTATTATCCTGACTCTGGCTCCATGATATTTGAATTATGTCCTTCTGGGTGCTTGCGATATTTTCTCCTTGACCTGAGAATTCTGGAATTTGGCTTTAATATTTCTGGGAATTTACATTTTACCCTCTGGTTCTGGACTCTCAGGGCAGTTTTCCTTGATCATTTCTTGAAAGATGATGTGTAGGCTCTTTTTTGTTTTATCGTGTCTTTGAGGTAGTGCAATAATTTCAAATTATCTCTCCTGGATCTATTTTCCATGTCAGTTGTTTTTCCAATGAGATACTTCATAGTTTTTCTATATTTTTTCTTTCTTTTGATTTTGTTTTATTTCTTGATATCTCATGGAATCATTAGGTTCCACTTGCCCAACTGTAATTTTTAAACAATAATTTTCTTCAGTGAATTTTTGTGCCTCTTTTACCATTTGGCCTATTCTGTTTTTTAAGGTGTTATTTTCCTCAGTATTTTTTGTGCCTCCTTTACCAAGTTGTTGACTCTATTTTTAAAAATGATTTCCTTGCATCACTGTCATTTCTTTTTTCAATTTTTAGTCTACTTCTCTTATTTGAGTCTTAAAATCTTTTTTGAGCTCTTCTGGGAATTCTTTATTTTCCCCTTTTTGCCTTAGACTAATTCACATTTTTTAAGGTTTTGAATGTAGCTCTTTTGACACTGTTGTATTCTTCTGAGTTTGTCTTTTGACCTTCCTTGTCACCATGTTAATTTTCCATGGCAAGGTTTTTTTTTAAGTTGTTTGATCTTTTTTCTAGTTTCTTTCTTGACTTTTAATTTCATGTTATTTCATATTTATTGAATTTTATTGAATTTGAAATTATTAAAATTATTGAAAAGTATTTATCAATATTATATTTAATTTATGAATATTTCATATTTAAATTTAAGTTCATGTTATTTTATAATTTCATAGGCTTTGCTCCTGATTTCAAGCTTCAGGTTTCTCATGCTGCTGTTCTCAAAGCCACTTCTGAGAGTCTATAAATTTTCAGTGCTTCTAAGGTGATACAATCTACAGAGAAGTGTGGTCACTGCTCTCCTGGCCTGTGCTGTGGTCTATGAGCAACCACAAGCACTAGTTTCTGCCCTTCAATTGTGTCTTATTGTGTTCTTGCTTCAACACATGTTCCTTCTCACCTAGGGTCTGTGGCCCAGAACTAAGTATGGGCAGTGCAATACAGGTTCTTCTTTCAGTGCTAGCAAAGGGTCCCCTGTAACCTCCTTTTGACCAGTTTTCCAACCTCCTTACCATCAGGGGCTGAGAGCTCTGGAAGTTGCCACCACCTATTCAGGCATTGTGTTGGTAAACAAAGTGGGCTCTTAGCACTCAGTTCAACCAAGTGCCCTTGAAGAGTTTGGCCTTTGTTTCCTTGATTAGATTTGGGAGTCCTTTTGGTGACCTCCTTGCCTCAGGGGAGGGCCTAGTTTACACATGAGTTTGAGTGACATATTTGGGACATCAGAGGCTTTTAGATCACATGGGTTTAAGTCGCCTCTTTGTGATGATTCTAGGTCACGTGGGTGAGTCGCATTGTGACTCACCCTTGACCCTGAAAAAAGATATAAAACCAGGGGCTGACTTTCTCTTTTTTGGAGCTCTTGCCCACAGCCATGGTAGCTTGCGTGACTCTGGGCCAGCCCTTGTTATGAGCTCCCGGGCTGAACCTAGATGTTGGTAACTATGAATTGTATTGGGTCTGTCTGTCGATGTTTGTAATTTGTTTGTATTTGCTCCGAAGTTCAGGGTGCTGGCTTTTCCCCCTGAACTAAGTGAATGGTATTTGTATACTGAATTAAAGTAAGCTTGTCAACCCCTTGATGTTGCTTTCCTTACCAAAGCAGATGAAAAGAACCTGGGCTTTGGCAGCATTCTTGTTGTTGGGCTTGTGTTGGTCTTTCACCCCCACAACAGCTGCTAGCCAGATTGTTGATACTGGCATCCCCAAGGGCTGCTGCTGGCTTGCTGGGGCACAGCTTGTGCTGGTCAGGCCTTCACTGGACTGTGCTCCACTCTCAATCCAGTGAGGCCCTTTCTGACAAATTTCCAATTTTTCTTGGGCCGGAAAATTTTTTCACCCCACGTTTTTGTTAGTTTTGCAGCTAAACAATTGATTTTGAGGCATCATTTTAAAGTTGTTTGGAGGAGAATTTGGGAGAGCTCAGGTGAGTCCGTGTCTTTATTCTGCCATCTTGGCTCTGCGTTTTCTTTTATTATTTTCTTGATGTTAATCAGTTAAACTTACGCCTAAATCTTGACTTAGTGGAATATAAATAGTAGACTATCCAGGCATAACCAATTGCCTATGCCTAGTGCTTTTTCCCCCCTGACTCTTTATTCTAGTAAGACATGAGACAGAAGCATAAAAGTCATCAGGAGTCACAATTCACACTGAATCCTGGTTTCATGATCCATGTCACCATAGGTCTTACTTCCAGAGTTCCTGAGTCTTCACTTATTAACTTGGCATAGCAGATACATGAGTCAAACACCAAGTTGTGAAGAGTATTGTCCATACTTTTTTGCCTTTTAGAAGGAGAAACATCTGAGGAAGAAAAATACATTAAACTGTGCATTTCCTAGAATTCCTTGGTTCATAACAGCTTATGCACTGTCTGGAAAATTCCTTTTTCTGAGAGACTCTGTGAAGATGTAGTACATCAGATACTGCAGGCCACTTTGAGCTTATTCCAACCACTTTTGGTCCTTTCTGAACACCTTCTGAACTACACCCTTTTCTTCTGACTTGGATCCCTATTGAATACTGTGCAATCTTACATCCTGCATGATGTCTTTGTTATGACATGTCCTAGGGGACTTTGTGGTTAGTCCTTGGATACTTACCTTATGAGGATTTTCTACCCCCTGGCTGGATAGATAAGAGGGGAATAGAGGTTATATATTGCTGACTTTATGCAAAGAATAAAGTACTGTGTTGTTTTACAGAAGAGGAGACTGAGGCACACAGGGTTGAGTGACTTGCTCAGGGTCACACAATTAGTAAGTGTTTGAGGTCTGATTTGAACTCAGGTCTTCCTGACTCCAGGCCAGGTGCTCTCTGTACTATACCACCTAGCTGCCCACTATCTCTTTTTATGAGAAGGCAATTCTATTATGTCAAGGTGATGTGACTAGGGCTCAATAAAATATAGTAAATTGTGATTATAATCTTAAGTATGATTAGATGTTTAAGGAAAAAATGTTATTAGCCTCCACAAAGATTGCAGGTTTTGTCGAAAAAAAATATAAACTATTTTAACCAGACGTTGCCTTAAAACAAAATATTTGTCTCTTCTTTCATGGAAGACTAGTAATAGAATATTGTACATATTCATCCTTTCATTTTAACCTAGTAAATTTTTTGTGGGGAGAGAGGGAGAGTATATATAATATTCTTCCCACTTAGGAAATAGAGTGTTAGAGTAGCATAAGAGTAGCATAGAGTATCATAGGAGCTCATTCTGATTAAGTGAATCTGAACTAATTCTTAGCACTTAAATAAATGAATTTGTGCTTCCACTATCTAAAGGAAGGTGAACTAGGAAATAGAATGTCTTTGAGATTGAAATACTTTGAGAAGGATAAAAAGTTTAGCATTCCTCAAGTACTTTTGTTCATTGGATTGGGGGACAATATATCCTAAGGTGATCATGGGACTTGCTCAGCAGTGATTCTTCTTACTTGGGATGTGCTTAATAGCTATCAGCATCACAATAGTGAAATAGGAATGTCTTGGTATAGAAAATCCAGATTGTAAGTAATCAACATTTTGTGCAATTTAAGTACCAATTTATGCAATTTATTATTTTAGTTCAAACTATATTTGTTTCACTCATTTTCAAATAGAGAGAAAAGCATTAATTTTCAGTGCAACAATAACATAATAATTTTGCAGTTGAGTTGAAACATGATAGTTTAATCATTATATTTTAAATGTTAAATAAAATAAAATAAAATATAGGAATTTCCTTTTTATGGCAGTGTCCTTTTCTTAGAATCTCTTTCCCCCTCCTTTCTCTCTCTCTCCTTATTTTATAATCACTATGTAAATGAAACATATATAATAACATATAATTATATATAATTAATAAACATATATAATCACTATATAAATGAAACAATGCCTAGAAAAGATTCCCCAAATTTGGAATGTACAATTAGTAGTAGAAATCGATGGGAGAAACTATAGAAAGGTTTTCAGTAGGCCCAATTAAACCAGATCATCCTGAGCGTATTTAAAGATAAAAATGGATGACAACAAACAGATGAAAAATTTTACTTCTAATGAAATGCAACTTGAAATGAAAAAATGTAACTTGTAATATAACTCACAAGGAAATAATTCCCTTGGATAAAATGAGTGTCAGAGTGGGGTGCACAAAATTACGAGTGATAAATAATGGTTATCTTGATAGGGACAGTGTTCTCTTTTTATAATAATAATTTATAACTTGCTACTAATAGGATCCACAATTTAAAACTATAAGCATCTTCTCTTCCGCTTTTAAGACCATATATGACTTTGATCCTTCCTACCTTTTTATTCTTATAACTTATGCCCCTCCTTGTACATTTGATCTGGTGACACTATTCTTGCTGACACTCTGTTTCCTGACTCCAGGTATTTTCACTTGCTGTTCTTCATGCCTAGAGCTCTCTCTCCTTCCTTTTCTCCACCTCCTGGCTTCTTTGACGTCTCAGCCAAAGAGCCACTTTCTGCAAGAAGCCCTTCCACGTCCTCCTTAATCTTGGTGCCTTCCCTCTAAGACCATCTCTAAATCATCCTGTGTATATCTTGCTTTTATAAAGTTGTTAGCATGCTGTATCTGTCATCAGACTGTGAGCTCCTTGAGAGGGACCGTTGTGTTGCTGTTTTCTTCTTTACTCCCTTTCTTTGTATCCCCAGCACAAAGCCTGCCTCATAGTAGACCCTTACTTGTTGCTTCTTGCTGTTGCTTGCAATTGCTCATTGACATGACTCTTATGGGAAGTAAGACAAGGTATACCCTAATATTACATGGATTTGCATGGTTGGGGGGTGAGGCAGAGAGGAGGAGAGTATGGTTAGGTGGGGAGTAGGGGGAAGGAAGTGGTTGAGCAGAAATAACATTAAGTATTTGAGAAAGGACCATTACTTTTTTTTAATGAATTACATTCTCAGTTTTGTATTACCAGTACAGCATAAAAGACAGAAATATTTCATTTTTAAAAAAGATGAAAGGGAAAGGAAACATCTGGTCATAATAGTCTGATATTGATTAGAAAAAAAAATCCTGTAATCTTAGTTGAGGTTAGTAAAGTTTACCTCAGAATGTCTAATTATACCAAAGATTACAATCAATATTGCCTACTTGTTTGGATGTCTCTATGGTATACTAAAGACAAAGTCTTAGCTGAAAAGTAACATCTTTTAAAATGAAACTATATTGTTTTAGGACATAAACATTTAAAAGAGAAAAAAGGTTCCCTATGCAAGTTCTTCTTTATTGTTTTTTCTGGATTAGTATTTAATATTGATTTCCCAATTCCAGTTCTACTTCTCTCTTTTAATTTTTCTTTTCTTTGCTTCAGATAATGAGCCACTAACAGCATTTTGGCAACCTAATTGAGTGTCATTGAGAGGCATACGTGCTTCCTAAGGTTTCACATGTAAGCCTCTTTAATTGGAAAGCATTATGAAATTAACTAGAAAGTGTTTTTGAAGTTGAAGATCTTTATTTTCATTGTGCTGTGACAGAAGCAAAGGTGGTTAAATTACATCGCTTTGTAAAGAAGATAAGTAGGGTGCATTATGTTCATAGTGGGGCTCATACATTTTTTTTAATTTGCTTTTTTTTTTTTGGCAGGGCAATTGGGGTTAAGTGACTTGCCCAAAGTCACACAGCTAGTACATGTGTCAGGTGTCTGAGGCCGAATTTGAACTCAGGTCCTCCTGACTCCAGAGCCAGTGCTCTACTCACTGTGCCACCTAGCTGCCCCTAGAGGCTCATACATTTTATTCTGTTATTGACCCTCTAGTCTTCCTCTTCACTGTTTCCCTATATTGTTTATGACTTCCTAATAGAAATATCCAGGGTTAATGTGATATGTGCTGTATTAATAATTTCGTATAGATGTTTTATCTTGTAACTTCTCCAGGAACCATCTCAAAGCTCTATATAAAATTTATCTGACTGCTAATTAAATTTAACCTTGATTTTTAGATTCCCCCCCCCATACCTTCATCAGATATAGTATAGTTTATTTTCTTTTGCTTTTCGTCTCAATTTTTTTTTATTACTGCAGAGAAAGGGTAAAAGGAGGGAAAATTTTCATCCCTTTTTTCATGATTAATATAGAAAAGTCTCACTGAAAGATTTAGCCTTACTGTGATCCTTTGAGTCAGAGCAACATAACTAGCAATGTTGGCAGTCAACCTCATAGCAATATGAGCTTCCCCTGAGGGGGCCTGAAGAATGATTCTCTTTGCTTGTGCCAGAACCTTACTACCAAGCTGAGAATGAAGCTGCTCTTTGGTTTAATGAGAATTAAACTATTGAAGCCTTGAATGTGTGTATTCCTAGTAAATGGTTATATGGCGAATATACATTTATCTTGTGACCAGTTGCTACTTTTAAAAAAGAAAAAAAGTCCACAACTAAAATTCTATCAAAATTTATTCATGTAAAGCTGAACTGTTTTTTCCTATGATATGTCCAGAAAGATAAGAACATCTTTAAATGAGGGTTTATATTTCTTATTCTTGCTTCCTCACTCACTAACTAAACAGCACAAAAACACTCATTATAAGCCAAGAAAAAAGACTGAAAATAATGCACATAGATTCAGATGGTACTGGCATATGGATCTTATTCCAGGCTAACATCTATGGCATGGAGGCATTGGTGGTTAGTATTTATATTCCAGTAATGTCTGACCTGGATTTTTTCCCTACATGTTTTGGAAATACAGGACTATGGAGGCATTGATATTATTGAGAGTGGAGACTTTGATTTAGGTTATATACTTTTGCTGGCCATCCTTTATTAGTAAATTAGTTTCCTGTGCTCTGTAGCCATTTCTATCCCTTCAGTAAGAGAGAAATCAATAATTACAGTGACATCTAGAGGTTATCTGTTCTACAGGGTCAAAAGTGTATGTATTTGTGTGTTTATGTTTGTGCGTGTGTGTGTGTGTGTGTGTCTAGACTTTTGGCCTTGTTTTTAGAAAATAACATTTATTATTGGCAAATTTAACACTTCCAGGTGAGAAAATGTAGATAAATATGATATAATTCATAGAGAAGAAAGCAATAAAGTAAATTACCCTGTCAGCCTAAAACTTCTCCATAACAGTGAAAGAAAAGTTAAGTAGCTAGAATCTATGCATTTAAATTGTGGCATCTTTTTTTACCGATTTTTACTAGTTAAAAGTTAGTGTATTTATGTAGCCTCTCAGAGGTCAAGGATACATTACTACATTTCTTACAATGTTTTACATGTGCTATGTTTTTAATTGAATTTCAGGCTTTAAGGATTTCTTAAACTATGTTTCCTTAAAAGAGAGATCCCATTTCTAAATTACCTATCCCAAACTAAAAGGAGAGATTTCCTTTACTTATAGAGGGAAAGTATTTTGAATAGAGAGGAGATTTCTGCCCTCCTCATCCCCCCAACCCCCATCAGTTGATGTAGTCACAAAAAGCTGGGAATGTAATCACAAGATATTAATAAGGTTTTAACCTACGGTCTATGCTCTAATCCCCTGAAAAGCTACAAATACCCTTCTGATTGAGTCAAGAAGAGAACAATGGTTGGTTAAACAAACAAATTAGCCATACCCTTGGAGACTTTAAATAGTTAAAAGCTGGTTGAATTTCAGCTAGGAGAAAATGGGAGAGAACACAGACTGGTAGCTGACTGTGCAGCTGGAATTGGGGTTGGGGTAGGAAAAGAGGGAATATGTCTTTGAATGGGAACTATGGAAAATAGGAGACACTGCATCCAATGGGGAGCAGAGACACATACCCAGACATAGATGTATAGAGAGAGTCTCTAAAGGACAAAAGCAACTTAAAGGCAAGTGACTCCTGGCAGCAGAAAAGGGAGTTAGCCAATAGAGAGTAGACCCTGGGAACTGAGCTGAGTAACCTGGCCAGCAGAGACTGAACCCAAGGGTTACTGTATGGGAACTCTATGAAGAGAGATAGGACTTCCAAGTCCAGCACTTTCAGGACCTGGGTTGCTTCAGTTACTGCTGTATTTCTCCATTTATGCCTCATCACCACAGTACTGTAAGTTGGCTGTGGGTATTGATAGGAAATAGCATTTTAGTCTTATGGGAATAATGCAGATACTGGCTAACTGTTAATGGGACTTGTGGTTCACTATAGTGTTAGGAATAGTCACCCACAGAGGTACCCCTAAAATCTGAGATAGTAGTTTTCCTCTGGAGCACCCTAGTACAAGTTCAAGGATTAGCCCAACAAAAGATGCTACACTCTTTATAAGTTTCATGTTCAGTAGATAAAATTAAGACATTTTGGTAGACTTAGTTCTAAAACAAAATTCTGAATTATACTACATTTTCCTGTTATGCTTCTTATAAAATAAGGAAGGAATAATATGAAGGAAGGTGCATGGAGTGAGCACTATTTGGAAAAGAGACAAAAGTACAGAGACTTCTCATTGTGATTGAGTCATGGAGTGAATTAAAGGAGCAGTAACTTCTTGCTTTCTATCTGAAGAAGTATTGTTTAACAAAATCACTTCTGTGATTGCATCAGTCATGGAATCTTTGGGATCATGAGAAACACTTTTTTTTTAAATGGAGGGTCCCCAGGGCAGTGCTTTACTTCATGAACCTAAACTTATTTATTTATTTGTTTGTTTGTTTGTTTATTTATTTATTGTGTGTGTGTGTGTGTGTGTGTGTGTGTGTGTCCCCGTCCACAAGTGCTCCCATGTGGGTTGTGCAATTAACTGCACTCTTCTTGCTTCTTTACTTTGCTCATGATGTTCTCTCTTCTTGGTAACTATTTGGCCTCCCTCCTCTAATGCCATGTCCTCCCCCCTTTACCTTTTGAATGAATGAAAAATCATTTATTAAATACTGACTATGTACAAAGTAATGTACTTGGTTCTGGGCATACAAAGAGGAAAGTAAAACACTCCCCGCTTCTCAAAGAGCTGAATTCTGATAATGGGAGACAAAAATAACTTTAATTCTAATGAAATGAGACAAAAGAGGTTTCAGTTACAAGTCAAATGGAAAGGCCTAGTGGTCCTTAGGGTACAGTGTCAAAGCAGATTGAAATAATTGGTCTTAGCATCATTTCCATTAATGACACCATAAAAGATTCTGATGTTGAATCATTTGGTTCCAAGGTCTTTGGCGATAATAACATTTTCTTTTCTGGGACTGTTGTGGCTATTGAAAAGGCAAGGGCTGGAGTACCTGCAGAAGTTGTTGGCATAATATATACCCATTACAGCCTAAGACACCACCTCGTCCATGAAGCTTATTCTCCTACTAAGTTATGATTTTCCCTCTTTATCTTCAGTTGTTTTGAAGGTGTCAGATGTACCTATGTAAGATAATTATCTGTTTTTGTGATAGCCTAATATTAGACTTGCATGAGGACAGGAACTTTGTTGAATTTTATATTTCTCTGATCACCCAATGCTGTTCTCTGGACAAAGAAAAGCTGAATAAATATTGATTGTTTGGATGTAGGAAGAAAAAATTGAGTTATTCATGTCTTTCACAAGATTGGAAGAGGGGACTTGTGTACAGATAGGCAAGGAGTCTCTGGACTACTTCCCAGAAGGTAAAGAGTATGCTCGTTTGGAAAGGATCCCAAATGGAACTTTTTAGGGGACTTTACAGGAGGCATGTGCCATGAGAACATTTTTTTAAAGAATTGAATGGCCTAGAGGAAGGGAAAAGGTCTAGAGCAGGTGCCTGCCCCGCCCCCTCCTTGGTCTAGATAGAATGTGATGGGTGTTGAGGGGAGTGGTTTCTCAAAGATCTTTCCTATGGACCCAAGTTTTTGCAGATAAACTCTTTAACTTGCTGAAAGTCAGACCTATTGTTCTTGTTAGAAGTAGTAGAAACAGGCAGACAATCTGGGAGCAAGCAAAATTATTCACTAAGGCATGGAGTATGTCAGTCAAGTTTCCCATGGCTATTTAAAGACCCAAGGAACTGCAGCATGGTTTTTTTTTGTGATCTTTGGTGAGTGATTGAACTACTTCTTTTCCCACAGAATTGGGAGAGCTCGAGATTAAGGACAAGGCAACAAATCCGCTTGCTTTCATCCCTTATTTCATGAATGCAAAATGGGGAATGTGGAGGAGATGAAATTCCACCTGGGATTGAAGAAGACACTTTGGTGTTAATATGAAGCAATGTTTTGGTTTTTTAAGTTTCCTCTAGTTTGCTTCTTGATGCTTTATATTTCAAGGAAACGTTGTTCTTTTTTGTGTGAGAGAAGAGATCATGTGATCTAGCAACAATGTCAGAAAAAGAGATATTCTGTGGGTAGAGATTCTGGACCATTATTGTGAATAGTTTTGAGTCTAAAGTTAGGTAGCTTCTGAAGATATCAGGTTAGGGTACTATAATATTAATAGATTGCATAAATACAAGGCACACTTGTGCCTTCTAGTACAAAGATTGATACAAATCTTAGTTACTAATAGAACTATAGAATATTGATGCTAGAAAGGACCTTAGAGATGGATAGTTTGGCATGTTCAAGAAATGGTTGGGTTTGGAGTCAGGAGAGGCCTGAGTTTAAAATCTGCTTCTAATACTGTGAGACCAAGATGAATCATTTAACCTCTATAAAATGGGGATAATAATACCTGTAGAATTTACTTCACAGCCTTGTTGTAAGGGTGAAATCAGATAATGTAGATACAGTATTTTGCAATGCGCTACATAAATTTCAGTAATTTATTTTCTCCTTTGTCAACCACTTGCCTTTATTTCCTTATTATTATTATAATTTAATCCATCTATTCTGGCTACTTCCCTTTTTATTATACAGTGGAGGAAACTGAGGCCTAGATGGGTTGTGACTTGCCCAAGGTAAGTAGGATTGTATCCCTTAACTTCCATTTCCCCAGGGACACTTCATATTACCGCAGCAGATCAAAGAATAGATGTGTTTCTCCTTCCTATTTCAGCACTCCAGAATGTCAGAAACAAATCTTGCTCCAAAGATAAGCCTAGATGAGTTTATCAGTGTAGTATATAATATATCTAGCCTTCAGGGGCTAAAAGAGTCAAGATAACATCAGAAGGAAATCTGTTCTGAATCCTTCGGTTTTTTTTGTTTTTTGTTTTTTTTTGCATAAAATCTCCTAATTCCTAGATGCATTCTTATTTACAATCCACCACATATGGAATAGCCTTTTGTTCAAGGCTGTCCTTGATGAAAATTTTCCATTCCAGATTGTTTATGTTCTGGGGTTTATCAAACATTAGACTACTGTTTTCAGCTGCTTCTGTTTCTTATCTAGTCTGTTCCACTGATCTATTTTTCTCCTTTTTTAAACCAGTACTAAATAGTTTTGACGATTACTACATTATAGTCTAGTTTGAGATTTGGCAATGCTATGTCTCTTTCTTATGTATGTTTCCATCATAATTTCCTTTGAGAGTTTAAATCTTTTCTCCTAAGAATATTTTGCTATTATTTTGTCTAGCTTTATTATATCACTGTGACAATTTTACTGGTATACCACTCAAGATGTAAATTAAGTAGGATTGTCATTTCTTATTTTATTAGCATAGCCCAACCATGAACAGTGAATTTCTCCCTTGATTTTAATATATAGCATTTTCTAGTTATATTTGTAGAAAATTTGTATGTGTCCAAGTTGGCTAATTCTCATATATCATACATTTTATGGCTATATTAAATTGAATTTCACTCATATTATTCTGCTTTTGTTAGTACCATATAGAAATATTGGTTTTTTAAAATTTATTTTGAAGTTATTAATTATTTAATTTACTTTCTTTACTGATTCTATGCAGGTTATTTGATGGTTTACTTAGAAGTGCCAAATACAGATGGTTTCATCTTTTTCTTTCCTGAGGTTTATGACTTTTTTTCTCTTCTCTTACTAGTATTGTTAGCATTTCTAGTAGAATGTTAAATAATAGTGGGGAGAGGGAACATCTTTGTTTTACTTTTGTATTTGTTGGAAGAAATTGCTAGTATTCTTCCATCATAAGTAATAGGTTTGAGGCCTAGGTATATATTTTAATCATATTGAAAAAACTGTCTTACTTCTTATGATTTAAAGGAACTTTTAAGTGAGGAGCATAAATACATGGGGTATTTTATCAGATTTTTCCCCTGCAACTATTGATATAATTACATAGTTTTAGTTGCTTTGGTTTTTAAAAATTTTGCCCCAATATTCCTTAGTGAGTGAGAGGTAACATTGAATAATACATAGCTATTCTTGGAGCCAGAGAGACCTAGGTTTAAGTCTTGCCTCTAACATACTGTCTGTGTGAATTTGGGCAAATTACTTAACCACTCAGTGCTCTAGTCAACTCTCTAATGCTATAATTTTCAGGGAACGTATTGACCTGTGTTGATAGAGTGAGTCTCTCGAAAGTCCTATATACCAATAAGATCATAGGTCCGGTCATTATTCCTATCCTAGTCATTAGTAATATTGTTTTATTTGAAGGTGCTTTTTTTTTTTTTTTGCTGTTTCCCTCTCAACCAGTCATTAGAATTTCCCTGTACCTCATTAGTTGCCAGTATCAGGTAGCAAAATTCGCTGTCATCTGATCAGGTTAATTGAGGAACTTCTTCAATTTCATGAGCAATAATAATGGTCCAAACTCTATTATGTATTGGAGTGTCTTGGAAACTCCTTCACACTCTGTTATGAAATTGATTAGGAAAATTCCAAATTTGCTCATTGGTCCACCTCCTTTGATTAATAACTCCATCTTATGATTCGTAGTAGAGGAAAGGAAAATTGGGAATAGTTCTAGCACTGAGGAGAGCAGATTCCAGAAAGGTAGAAAAGAACGATAAAATCTGACATACTAAGAAAGGTGAGGAGGTAGACAAAATTCTCAAGATCAAATTTCTGAAGACATAAAGGTAAGCAATGTTCTTGGACTTCCTGGAGCCCAGATGGTGGAGTGAGCAGTAAATTGCTGTAACTCTCCCATATTCACCTCAATACAACCATAAAACAACACCCCAAAACAAATCCTGTAACAGCAGAACAAGCAAAAAGACAGAGTAAAACAGTCTTTGAGCCCAAGAAACTTGAAAGATTGTGAAGAAAGGTCTATCTCACTCCAGTAAAAGGGGAGATCAGTCCAGGACAGGAAGCATCCCAGCAAGCCAGCAACAAGCCCCACCTCAGCAAACCAGTGGGAGATCCTGAGCCTCAGTGTGGTGGAACAGGCAAACTCCAACACCAGGACCCCCCACATACCTCAACATAGCCAGGGGAATGGGCAGACTCCAACTCTGAGAATGACTGTGTGCTTCAGCATAGCCCTGGACAATCAGGCAGCAGCCAGACCACCAGATGCTTCAGTGTATCCCACTGACCTCAGCACACACCAGACACTAGCACCAAGACCCTAGGTCAGCACCAGGTAAGCTGCCAGATCCCTACAGCCTCCGGCAGTACCAGACATCCCCACCCAACCCCCTCAGTGCAGCACCACATATGAGGGTTTCCCATGGGCCTCAAGGCAACATCAGTGCAGCACCAGATAAACGTCCAGGGCCTGTAGCCACTAGCACAAGAAGCTGGAGACAGGGTCCCTTCTACCCCAGGAGCAGAATTCAAATTTCAAAGAAAGGAAAAAAGCCAAAAAAGATAAGGAAAAGAAAACAAACAAACAAAAAAATCTGACCATAGAATGTTATTATGGTGACAGGAAAGATCAAGACATAAATTCAAAACAGGACAACAATGTCAAAACACCTATGGGCAAAACCCCAAAGAAAAATGGGAAATGGTCTCAAGACCAGAAAGAACTCATGGAGGAGCTCAAAAATGAGCTTAAAAATCATAGAAGAGAAGTAGAAGAAAAACTAGGAAAAGAAATGAGAGTTATTAAAGAGAATTATGAAAAAAAGGTCAACAGCTTGGAAAAAGAAAACGATGGCTTAAAAAGCAGAATTGGCCAAATGGAAAAAGGGATACAGAAATCCACTGAAAAAACAATTCCTTAAAAAGTAAAATCTAAGGAAAATTCATGTTTTCTTAAACTATATGCTGGCAAGAGGATAAAAGAAAGACGAGAACTGTTGCTTACAGTGGATTAAACATGATAATAGAACCACTCAATTCTTAGTTTCGCTTCTTTTTTCCCCCTTTTTTGCAAAGAAGAATGATTTCTGCACTTAAAAGGGCATAATTAAAATAGTTGAGGGAGTTTTAATGCTCAAAATACGTAACATGATAGGGAGTGAGCATCTCCTCTTGAGTATAATGACTTCAGGTCACCTGGCCCAGATTAATGAATAAACATTTATTAAGCACCTATTATATGCCAGGCACTATACTAAGTGCTGGATGCCCAGCTAAACACCTCAGATGAACCTATACTGGGTGAAAATTAATTAAGTAAACTGGCATGTGTGTTTTTTAAGATTTCGCCAATGGTATTTGAAAAAGAGAGAGTCTACAGGATCGATGAAGGGCATGTGTTGCACCAAGATTCAGAAAAGTGAGGAGGATAGAGACTAGACTAGACACTACAAGACCAGTGACTACAATTTGTGATGTCCCTTTCACCCATGATAGAATTGTAGGAGGCCATGGGAAAGCTATCTAGGGTGGATAGAGACAGGTTGCTTTCATTCTCCATTGTAAAAGTAATCATCCACACGGATGAGCTTACAAAACCATTGGAATAAGGAAAAATGTGCTCTTAATTACAGCTATCTAAAGTGGAATGGGCTACTTAATGAGGTACGGTTTCTCACTGACTGAAGGTCCTATTGCAGGAGGGAGTTCTTTTATCATATATGTTGGCCCTTGAGGGTCCCCTGCAACTCTGAAGTTCTGTTATACTCAGAATACTACAGAGCATCACTTTTAGCCTCTTTTAAGACTAAGGCTTATACAAAATCTTTTTCTGGTCTGTCCTGGTGAAACCTCATGTGTATTGTTACATTCATTTCTGGGCACCACATATGAGGAAGGGATATGACTCTTGTTGGATCTATTTGTGAGCTTATTGGAGCCAGCTTGAACCAGTGGTCAAGAGCCAATTGTTAAATTTTCATTTTGAGTACTAACACCTCAGAAATTGTCAAATGCTCCAAATCAGCATTCGTTTTAGTTTATTGAATAGTCTAAAGAAAGTGATGGATAAGATGTTAGCAATGCAGATTAAACTTGAGTGTGGTGTGCATGCATTGTGTTGTTGTTGTTTTCCCTGGAGAGCCAGTTGTTAAATATTTACTAGTACACCACTAACCACTAGATATATTGTAGTGGGGATTGTTTTTTGGGTATAGGTTGTGCCAAATGTTTGTGGGGGTTGCTTTCAGCACTGAAATTCTGTGATTAGTAATCTAACTGTATATTACATTAAAGTACTTTTTCCCAGCATACAAGGTATATTTTGGGGGGTTTTCCAGGTGGCTTTTAACATAAATGACACCAATCTTCACACCTTTTAAGTGTTCCATTGAGTAAACTTGAATTCATTGGCTTAGTAATCCTAGGTACTTTTTAGTTAGGGAATTCTCTAGGATCATCTATTATGCGGCATGTATTTATAAAAGATTGTTTATTCAACAAGGATATATTGGGTGCTTATTCTGTGAAAGGCTGAAAGGTATATCATGACACTGTCCCTGAAGAAAATGCTCCTGACTGTAAATCCTGAGGTAACACTAGGGCAGGGAAGAAGCAGTAGTGATAGAATGGATACAGGCAAGTTCAGCCACCCTTTCCTTATTTGTAAAATGAGGGCATTGGACTCAGTGATTTCTAAGGTTTCTTCTGGCCCTAAATCTATGACTCTGTGCTGTCATGTTTTGTTTCCGAGCCTACCATTAGCTTACCATTCCATAAATGCTACTTACTGAGGTCACAAGATTTAGAGCTGGAAAGAGAGATTACTTAAGCCTTTCCTTGGTATCAGTTGTTATACTGACCCAGTCGCTAAATGTTGTATCCTCTGAATTGTTTGAATGTGTCTGCAACCTCTTTTGACTGGTTGAAGTGACTCTGAGATGCACTTCTCCTACTCACACTGTAAGATGGCTTGACCCCATAGGTTAGCCCCTCAGTCTTTCATAGTGTATGGTTGAGTAAAAAAAAAAATGAGTACAAATACACTTTGGGAGAGATGATTTCGGTTATGCATGACATATAAAATGTAACAGAATACTTTCTTTTTCAATAATGTTAGAGGATAGTAGCAATATGCTTGCTACTATGTAAATTTTTATTTTACATAGTTATGCTCCAGAGGAGATATTTGGGACAAATCTAAATCTACATAGCAGTATACTGTTATAATAGGATGTGACAGTACTTTAAACGGTTTTATTAACTAATTCCTTTAAGGAAATGAATCAAGTGGTATAAGAAAGAAACTAACTAGCTAATTATGTCTTGAACTATGTAAAAATGCTATGGCTAAGGACCTATTCTATTATAGCCCTGCCTGTGGCAAAATATGAGGCCTGTTAATCCTCACAGTATGCTGAAAATTTGCTTCATGTGGAGTGAAATTCTTACTGTGAAATTCCCAAATTCTCTACCTAAGAGAAAAATCTATTTTGAAAACTATATGTTGAACCCAAGCTGAGCTAGTAGATTCCTCCTCCATTCCCATTTGTTCTTCCAAGAAGACACTTTTGTCCGCTCAGTATTGCTTGGGGGTGAGGGGAATTATGTTGTTTTCAGAGGGAAGGGGGAGATGATCTGAGCATAGTCACTGCCATGAAGGGATCCCTATAGCTGTACCATGAGTCACAAACACAGCAGTGTGCATATGCTCACTGGTTGCAGCGAACTTTTGTAGTCACAGAATCTTTCCCACATCCACAAAGAGACAGATAGGTGAGTGGAATTGACTATACATTTGATTTTTTGAATGCTCTTAAGAGGATTCTTTGTTAGTTATAAATTTAACTGGCCTGTTCATTTCCTTCTAGCCCTGAGATTCTATAATGTTATTTTTTTTTGAAGGAAAGAAAGAAAAATAGAGTTTTTTAAAAAAAAGTGTGCTTTGATCTGCGTTCAGACTCCATCGGTTCTTTCTCTGGAGGTGGATAGCATTTTTCATCATGAGTCTTTCAGAATTGTTTTAGACCACTGTGCTGCTGAGAATAGTTAAGTCATTCACAGTTGATCATTGTACAGCATTGCTGTTGTGTATGATCTTTTGGTTCTGCTCATTTCACTTTTTTTCTCTCTCTTTTTTTAAAAATCATTATATATTTATTTAATATTTTTAGTTTTCAGCATTAATTTTCACAAGAGTTTAAATTACAAATTTTCTCCTCATTTCTACCCTCCCCCCCCACTCCAAGATGGCATATATTCTGATTGCCCCTTTCCCCAGTCAACCATTCCTTCTGTCACCCCACTCCCCCCCATCCCTTTTCCCCTTACTTTCTTGTAGGGCAAGATAGATTTCTATGTCCCATTGCCTGTATGTCTTATTTCCTAGTTGCATGCAAAAACTTTTTTTTTGAACATCTGCTTTTAAAACGTTGATTTCCAAATTCTCTCCCCTCTTCCCTCCCCACCGACCCTCCCTAAGAAGTCAAGTAATTCGACATAGTTACATATGTATCATTATGCAAAACCCTTCCACAATACTCATGTTGTGAAAGACTAACTATATTTTGCTCCTTCCTATCCTATCCCCCTTTATCCAATTTTCTCCCTTGACCCTGTCCCTTTTCAAAAGTGTTTGCTTTTGATTACCTCCTCCCCCTAACTGCCCTCCCTTCTATTGTTCCCACTTTTTTATCTCCTCCCTCCTTCTTTCCTGTGGGGTAAGATCCCCAATTGAGTGTGTATGTTATTCCCTCCTCAGGTCAAATACGATGAGAGCAAGATTCACTCATTCACCCTCACCTGGCCCTTCTTCCCTTCCTACAGAATTGCTTTTTCTTGCCACTTTTATGTGAGATAATTTACCCCAATGTATCTCTCCCTTTCTCCCTCTCTCAATATATTCCTCTTTCATCCCTTAATTTGATTTTTTTTTAGATGTCATCCCTTCATATTCAACTTACCCCATGCCCTCTGTCTATATATATTCCCTTCAGCTACCCTAATACTGAGGTCTCATGAATTATACATTATTCCATGTTGGAGTATAAACAAAACAATTCAACTTTAGTAAGTCCCTTATGATTTCTCTTTCTTGATTACCTTTTCATGCTTCTCTTGATTCTTACATTTAAAAGTAAAATTTTCTATTAAGCTCTGGTCTTTTCACTGAGAAAGCTTGAAAGTCCTCTATTTTATTGAAAATTCATATTTTGCCTTGGGGCATGATACTCAGTTTTGCTGGGTAGGTGATTCTTGGTTTTAATCCTAGCTCCGTTGACCTCCAGAATATCATATTCCAAGCCCTTTGATCCCTTAATGTAGAAGCTGCTAGATCTTGTGTTATTCTGATTATGTTTCCACAATACTCAAATTGTTTCTTTCTGGCTGCTTGCAGTATTTTCTCCTTGATCTGGGAGTGCTGGAATTTGGTGACAATATTCCTAGGAGTTTTATTTTGGGAATCTTTTTCAGGAGGCACTTGGTGGATTCTTTCAATTTCCATTTTACTTTCTGGCTCCAGAATATCAGGGCAGTTCTCCTTGATAATTTCTTGAAAGATGATATCTAGGCTCCTTTTTTTGATCATGGCTTTCAGGTAGTCCAATAATTTTTAAATTATCTCTCATGCATCTATTTTCCAGGTCAGTGGTTTTCCCAATGAGATACTTCACATTGTCTTCCATTTTTTCCTTCCTTTGGTTCTGTTTTATAATATCTTGATTTCTCATAAAGTCACTAGCTCCCACTTGCTCCAATCTAATTTTTAAGCTAGTATTTTCTTCAGTGGTCTTTTGGACCTCCTTTTCCATTTGGCTAATTCTGCCTTTCAAGGCATTCTTCTCCTCATTGGCTTTTTGGAGCTCTTTTGCCATTTGAGTTAGTCTATTTTTTAAGGTGTTATTTTCTTCAGTATTTTTTTGGGTCTCCTTTAGCAACTCATTGACTTGGTTTTCATGGTTTTCTCACATCATTCTCATTTCTCTTCCCAATTTTTCCTCTACTTCTCTAACTTGCTTTTGAAAATCCTTTTTGAGCTCTTCCATGGCCTGAAACTAGCTCATGTTTTTCTTGAAGGCTTTTGATGTAGGCTCTTTGACTTTGTTGATTTCTTCTGGCTGTATGTTTTGGTCTTCTTTGTCACCAAAGGAACATTCCAAAGTCTGAGTCTGAATCTGAGTCTGTTTTTGCTGCCTGTTCATGTTCCCAGCCAACTACTTGACCCTTGAGTTTTTCGTGGGGGTATGACTGCTTGTAGAGTAAAGAGTACTTTGTTCCAAGCTTGAGGGGTTGCCCTGTTGTTTTCAGAGCTATTTCTATACAGCTAGCTCTGCCACACCAGCACTCCTCCTCCCCAAGAACTGCCAACCTGAGCAGTGACTCAGATCTTAAGGAGGCTCTGCACTCCTGCTCTGATCCACCACTTAATTCCTCCCACCAGGTGGGCCTGGGTTCTGTAGCTGCATCACCTCCGCTGCCCCCAGGGTGGTGGCCCAGCCAGGAACTCCTTTCACTCTCTAACCCGCAGCTTTTCCCACTAACCTGCTCTGTTTTCTTTGGTGTTTGTGGGTTGAGAAGTCTGGTAACTGCCACAGCTCTCTGATTCAGGGTGCTTCCAGTCTGGTTGGTCGGGATGCAGCCCACTGCTCTGCTCTGCTCTGTTCTGCTCCCAGTTCCGTGGGATAGAACTTACCCAGCCACCATCCAGGCTGTCCTGGGCTGGAGCCCTGCTTCCCTCTGTTATTCCATGGGTTCTGCAGCTCTAGAATTTGTTCAGAGCCATTTTTTATAGGTTTTTGGAGGGACCTGGGTGGGGGAGAGCTCAGTCAAGTCCCTGCTTTCCAGCCGCCATCTCGGCTCCACCCATGCTCATTTCCAATGTTATTTTTTTTTAAGCTAGAAAATTTTACTTGTTATTAGGTCTCACCGAGCATTTCAAAGTGTTCAACAGAAATATTTGGAAACATTTTGAACCTGACTTTTTTCTATACTGATGCTCTAGAATTTCTGGTAAATTTTTAGTTTACACCACCTTGCTGTCAGTATTCTGGGCAATTCTCTAAGACTAAAAGTTGCAGAGAAATGGCCAAACTGCATTACTGTAGGGAGTTTTACTCACCCAGGAGCTACTCATATGAGGGAAATCATAGGTCCAGTCCCTATTCTCTATCCTATTAGTTCTCCCTGGTAATTATGTAGCATTTAGTAAAGTACTATTCAACTTAACATTGATCTTAGAGTCAGAAAATCTGAATTTAGATTTCCATTCTGCCACTTACTGGTAGTAGTGTGCTTGAACTTCTTTCTCTAATGTAAAATAGGAGATGAAATGAGATAGTGGATATGGAAGCAATTTGTGAATGATGAAGCACTATATAAATGTAAGATGATATTTTTATTGTTGCTTCAATATCTCAAGAGAAAATAAAGATGAAGTAGTAGTAGTAGTGGTAGGAGGAGTAGGAGTAGTAGTAAGAGGAGGAGGAGTGGTAGGAGGAGGAGGTGGGGGGAGCATCAACAGCTAACACTTACATTGTACTTTCTCTGTGCCAGACACATTTCTCATTTGATCCTCACAACAATCCTAGAAAGTAGGTGCTATTATTATCCTCATTTTACAGATGAGGAAACTGAGGCAAAAAGAGATTACTTACCCAGGGTCACACAGCTAGTAAATGTCTGAGGCCTAATTATACCCAACTATATGGGAACTGATCATTGAGAGAATCTGGTTCCATATGTATTAATATCTTAACATTTTAAAATAGTCATAGTTTATACACATAAAGAATATGTGTACATACACATATATGTGTAAATGTGTGCATATATGTATCTAGCTATATATTTATCTATCATTGTTTGTAAGTTTGTGCAGAATTACTGTTTAATGAACTGAACCAACGATACCCTGTTGATTTTACCAAATTAATGCACCTTTACATTCCATATAGAGAGTCACTTTACATAGAGACTATTGGATACAAACACTAGAACAATGTGAATACTATGCCGCTTCATGAGCTTTACAATGCTTAAAGGTGTGCCTTATACTTAAATCTATTGACTCCGGGAGTTGCTAAGAAATTCTAAAGGAGTGAAGAATTTCATCTCTGCTCCTCAGTGCAGTGTTTTTATGAAGCCATGGACACACTTCTGAATGTTGAATTAATAAAATGTATATCTAAGTATTGGAGTTTGGAAAGCATTACCAGATATAAAGAAAAATCACTTAGAGTGGTACTTATATCCTGAGTTCAGTATTGCTTCAAAACAAAATTTCCATCGTCTACCATGTATAGCTCTCCCTCTGACCCACTTCTTTAAACTGTACTTGAAATAGCCGATTGAGTTCTCAGAAGGGTGATTACAACTTTTCCTCAGGATTATAGGGTTAATGCTAAGGGCTTTACTGTTCATCTCTGAGGACAGCTAGGTGGCACAATGGATAGAGCCTGGCCCTGAAGTCAGGAGGACCTCAGTTCAAATCTAACCTCAGATACTTAACACTTACTACCTGTGTGACCCTGGGCAAGTCATTTAACCCCAATTGCCTCTCAAAAATTTACTTCTTAAAGAGGCCTATTCACTGAATGGGCGTTACCTCACTCAAAATGAGAACCTGAAAAGACCTTAGACTGAAAGGGCCAGGGTCTTCTAATGCATTCTGGGCCATCTCCAGTCTTGATGGTAAATATCAGGCCACTGGACCCAGATGGCTCTGGAGGAGAAAGTGAGGCTGGTGACCTTGCACAGCCCTCCCTCACTCAAATCAAAGTCAACTGCAAGTCATGTCATCACTTCCCTGATGTCATGGTCCTCTTTGAGAACAAAGGACCAACACATTTATTATTTATCCTATAACTCCTGAGCCTCCACTGGTGTTCTCATCAGCAATCACCTTGATTCCAGTAGTTTTAAGAAAAGAGATTTGTGGCTATCGCTGCCTGCATGTTTCTTTTCCTTTATTTCCTGTCCCCAGTGATTTCCTAGAATACCACCTATAAGCCTGAAGCAGACACAGCCCATGGGTTCATGGGCAAGAGGTTACAGCAGAAATTAATGACCCTAATAATATCTGGAGATGAAGGAATTTTTGCCTTCCCAGAGTCTGACCATCTGTTCAAATGGATTGGGGCCATCTCTTGGGCAACTGAGACAGTGTATGAGGAAATGAGGAAACATGCCCTCCCTGGCATTCCCCAGCATCTACCCACATAATGCTCTCATTGTGAAATTTGTCACCCCTTGTTCACTTGTTACTAACCCATTGTGGATACCCAAGGCAGTATCTGCTTGGACAAACTCAAGGAGAAGTAGTCAACTGTGTTTGATGTCACAACCATCCTACTACCTATGCAGAGCCTGCAGGTAGAACTTAACATTGGAAGCTCAGCTCATCAAACATACCCACTGCTGAGCTCTAGAAAAAACCTGAAGACTTTAAAAAATACCTGTTAGAAACCTAAAGAAAGTAGATGACTAGCCAAGAATCCTCACCTGGCTTCCCAGCTCCCTTCCTTCGACTGTGTGTGTGTGTGTGTGTGTGTGTGTGTGTGTGTGTGTGTGTGTGTATCTTCCTCATGACCTGTCTTATTTATCTTCTCTCTTCTGTACAGGACTCTGTATCAAAGAACGTTTTCCTTTACTCCTGATATTTTTCTTTTTTTTCTTCAACTAAGTCTCTAGTCCAGTTCTCATTGTTAATGTAAGGTGAATTTTTTTTTTTAAAGAAAAGAGATTTACTCAAAAAGTGTAGTGAGAACAGTATTTACATAAACCAAGGAGTGCACTCTCCCCCAAACACATATATACACAGTAACTCTGAGAAGAGTGGGCTTAAAATTAAGGTACAGTGGTAATGAGAAACATATGTAGAGAGCATATGAGGCAAAGAGTATCTCCCACTCTTAGTCCTGGAAGACTTTGACTTTTTTTTTTTTTTCCTGGAAGACCCTTTTCCTAAGGAGGGACTAAATCTATCTGGGCTAATTGTTATATCGTTGTCAAGTATGCTTTCTTTGCTATGACTTAAATCTTATATTAACTGTTGAATGACCTGTAAGTTTTATTTCACTCTGATATTGGACTTTACAGGGGAATAGCCTATTAGACTGCTTGAATTAAAACTAGGCAGGGAACATCTACATACACTACAAGGAATGGCCCCAGTGGGCCAGTCCATCCCTATTACACATGGAATATTCTTAGATTATTTCCTTTCCCCCTAAAGCATAATATTGATTCTGGTAACCACAAAGTATTTAAAAGTTCCCCTGCCCTCTTTCATAAGGTATGGCATCTCTAGAACTTATATAAAGTACATTGAAAATGAGGAGCGTTGAAAAGCTTTGAACAAGTGGCATGGTCTTATTTCAGGAAACTAAAGGGTGTTTTTTGTTTGTTTGTTTTAATGGTTTTTACCCACCATCCTTTAATTGGCAGTGTTTTTTTATTCTAAAAATGCATCTATTCTGTTTTTAGCAATGAACATATAAAGACTTGTAGTATCAGAGCAAAGGCCTCAACATTTTCTTTTCCTCTAGAGATTTTTATTTTTTGGCTTTCTGAGTAGTTGTAACTTCCGTTTATTTTATATATAGATTTATTATTTTTATCAATATACAATTGTTAATTTACTGTTGAATGTGGGATCTGTATGCACATCCACTTAATATATCTAGCATTACTTTAGATATGAAAATGTACCTTATATTGATTTTTTATCTGTGTCAATATATTCAAAAGATAGTGTTAAGTTGCATGTTTGTTTTAAATTCCCTTATGGCCTCTGCAGATTAGGGTTAATGACTCAGATGCATGTTCCTCTGAGATTTTTTTTTATTAGAATATCCAAACATGTTGTATCAACCTGAAACCATTCATCAGTCATAGAAGAATTTCAACAGTGTGTGAATGAAGTGATATGAAGGGAAATCCTTCATTATATTACTGTCAGTACAAATTTCACCATTTTATATTTTGAAAAGTCTTGTCTCCTAGCAAGTGAAAATTGCTGTCAGTTCTTTTTTTTTCAGAATTGCTTTTTTTTCTCTCCTTTGGGGTTTATCTTGAAGACATATGGTCGAAATGAGAGGTTCTGTATCATTGAAATGAAGATTTAGAGTAACTTGGTCTAAAAGTAACATCAGTACATTTCTATTTGTATCCTCACTGCCCAGTATGGTATCTGGCACATAGTAGGTGCTTAACTGATTAAGTAGCAATGTTTTATTATGCATCCTAGTGGATAACTTTTTAGATCATCACCATAATTATCTAATTTTCACTCAAGGCCAAAAGAAAAAAGAAAAACTACCCCCTTCTCCCATCCTGAGAGCATGATAAGCTTGAACTAATTAACCCATATTTTCCATGTTTTTACATGCTTATCCCCTTGGTATTCCTAAGGCTTCATTTAACCTCACTTGCTTCTATTGATTCCAAATCCAGTCCTCTCTCTACTATGACATCCTTAGAGGATGCAGTATTGAGTCCCAGTTCTGTTATTAGATCACTGTATAATCTTTAACAAATTAAGTTTTGGAGGACTCAATTTCTCCATTTGTAAAAAAAAGAAATATAAAGGGATTGGCTAGATCTCTAAATTCCCTTCTAATTATAACCTGTCTAATCTTGGAATGGCTGCTAAGGAGTTATAGATTCTCTCCAAAGGAGTCTGAGAAATAAACACTAATTTCATGAAATTTCCCAACTTCTGTGGCCCATAACATAATAAAATAGTAATATGTGGAGCACAAGCAAAATGACCTAAATTGAGACTTAATAGTGATATTCTGAAAAATAATTTGACCAAAGAAGAAATCATGCAAACAATTAATTACTAGTAAGAGGATGAACATACCAAATAGAACTAAATCTCTGGGATACTGCTAAAGCAGTCTTCAAAGAGAAAATTATATCCCTGAGATCATACATCAAACTGAATAGAAAAAGAGAGGATTAATGAACTGAACATATAATTTAAAAAATTAGGAACATAACAAAAAACCCAAAATAGGCACAAAAGAGGAAAATTTGAAAATGAGAGAATTGGCTAAATTAAAAATGAAAAGGTCTATAGAACTGATAAAACTAAAAAAAACCCAACTTTCTTAATGAATAGTATAAAATAAAAACAGATGAAATATTTCATAGACTTACTATATATGGTTCCATGCCAGCAAAACTGAGAATTTAAAAATAGAGGGTCATCTTCAAAAAAAATAAACTGAATTAACATGATGTCAAAGGAAAATCTTAATCTAGTTTCAGAAAAGAAAATTAAATTAGCTGGAAAGGAACTATGAAAGGGATTTGGAGGAGACAAAACAAAATAACAATGACCTTGGCCCAGATGGATTTACAGCAGAATTCTTTCAAAGTTTTAAAGAACAATTAATACTTATGCCTTACGTATTATTCTCAAAAATTAAGAAAGAAAATACCAAACTACTTTTTGTACCAACCCCTCCTCCTTCCCCTCTTCTTCCTCCTTCCTTCCATTTTTCTTCCTTCTTCCCTTCCTCATCTTCCTTCCTCTCTTTTCCTTTCTCCTCTTCCCTTCTTCTTTCTTCTTCTGCCTTCTTCTTTGTCTTATTGGTCACCAATCTCTTTTTTTTAAATTTTTTTTTTTTTTTTGCCTATCTCTTTTTCATTTCCAGAGTTTGTAACCTTGCCATTCCTCTGGATACCTCATTCTCCCTCACCTACAAGTCCAATCATTTGTCAAAGCTTGCCATTGCTATCATTTTAAACATCTTTGCATCTAACCCTTTCCTTCCACTCAAACAACTAACACCCTGATTCAATTCTTCATCATTTCTCACTAAGTTCTCACTATTCTCTACTCACTACTCTCTCATTTCTCACTGTTTCTCACACCCCACTAATTGGTCTCCCAGCATCAAACCTCTCCAATTAATCCTACACAATGCTTCAGAAGTGCCTTTCCTTTTGTGTGGATTTGACCATGTCACTCTCCAACTGAAAAAAAAAAATAACTCTTGTGGCTTTCTCTGTTGCCTCTAGCATAAAATATAGACTTCTCTCTACAGCTTTGAAAGCCACAACATGGCCCAAACTATCCAGACTTTATGGCCAATATTCCCTTGTCTTTGTTAATCATGCGTATCACTTCATCTCTTTCATTGTTCATGTCATGTATTTGGAATGCACTCCCTCCTTATCTTTGGCTAACAAAATTCCTGTCTTCCTTTAAGACACAGCTCAAGCACCATCTTCTGCACAAAACTTTTCCTTGTCCTTTCAACTTATAGTATCCTTCCTCCCTCTCTACTCTGTGTTTAACTACTTAGAATGTATTTGTATATTCACTTAACATTTATGCTGTATATATTTTTAATATGTACTTGTTGCCCCCCCCCATTAGATAATACTGATCCTTTTGAAAGCATCCTTCCATCTACTCACAACTGGCTAAAAGCACACTCTCATTTCCCTGTTTCTACTTTAAACAAAAAACTATCTCTCTTCACAGAACACCTCAGTAACTTGGGTGACTGTGTTTCTGCTTCCCCTCCCTGTTTTGATGTGTACACTTCTTTCCTTGCAGGCTCAGGAGATATTTCCTTGCCTAACCCTTGGCTAGTCCAAAGCACTTTTTCCCTCTCTGTGGGTTGGGCAAGGATCCAAGTGCTGAATATGAGCATCAGGTGAGCGGGCGGGTCTCTGGGAGTCTGGGTAGGAAGAGAACAGGCAGACATGGTTCAAACTTTGCACACATTATACAGAGTTATGAGCAGCTGCAAAACCTAGTTCAGGTGCAACAGCTGCTTGTGGGAGGCTTTAGAAACAGCAGCATTAAAAATAGAGGAGTGTCAATATTTCCCATGAAATAGACTGAGGAACTTAGAAAGTATTCATAGAAGGTCAGGGGTGGATGCTGGTTTAGGTCATCCTTGAACTTGATTAGCTAAATGGCTTTTAATCAATCATTGACTTGTATGTTAATGGTTATTGACCCTGCTTAACTGGAAGGTTTGTAGAATTTTGATTCATTCAATAAACATTTATTAAGCATGAGCTTAGTAAGGCAGATGTTGCAGTGGATAGAACACTGGGCCTAGAGTCAGGAAGACCTTAGCTCAAATCCAGTCTCAGATTATTGCTAGATGTGTGACTCTGGGCATGTCATTGTCATTTAGTATCATTTCAAAATAAGTGATATATTGAATCTGCAAAGCATTAGGTGTTATGTATGAAAGGTAATGAGTTTTAGTAGAAAGGATGCTAGGCTTAGAGTCAAAAGAGACTTGGATTTGAATTTTACTTCTGAGTATTACTAGTTGTATGGTTGTGGGCTCTAAAAGTATTTAAATTCAGCATTTTGGCACCTCACTTGGCTGACCTATAAAAATACTACTATTAATACTTAGATTATGGTGTTAAAAAAAATCATAGTCTTAAGAGTTGTAATGGAACCCTTTGGCTATCTAGTCCAATCTTCATCTGTGTGAGAAACCCCTCTACAAGACACACAACAAATGATCATCCAGCCTTGGCATAAAGACCTTTATTCAGTCAAAGTTGCTGTAGGGGATGGGATCCATTATTTCTTTCTATACCATTTTTATTGTTGTTCAGTTGTGTCTGACTCATCACTACCCCAATTTGGGGTTTTCATGGCAAAGACACTGGAGCAATTAACCATTTCCTTCTCTAGCTTATTTTACAGAGGAGGAAACAGAGGCAAACAGGGTTAAGTGATTTGCCTCAGGATCTCACAGATAGTGTCTGAGACTGGATTTGAACTCAGGTCCACAGTGCCACCTAACTACCTATTTTTAGATAACTTTAACATATTCCATTTTTAGATAACTAAAATTAAGTTAATTGATTTAGAGCTAAAAAGAGACTTAGCCCTTATTTTATAAAAAAAGGAAATTGAAACCTAAAGAAGTTAATTTGCCCAAGTCACCAAGGTAGTAAGTGGCAGAGCTGGAATCTGAACCAATAATATCTTGACTTCAAATCTATTGCTTATTTCACCATACTATACTACTTAAAGGAAGTTTTTCCTAAAGCCTGGGTTTGTCTTTATTTTAACTTCTACCCTTTGTGTCTAGTTCTACTGCCTAAAACCAAATCCAGCAAATCTTATCCTTCTTTCACTCTTATCTCGCAAGTACTTGAATACAGCTATTGTGGCCCCAGTGTGCCCCACCCTCACCCCCTCCAGCCTTTTCCTCTCCAGTCTAAACATCCTCATTTCCTTCAAGCAGTTCTACACCTAGACTTTTTACCATCCTTTTTGCTTCTCACTTAACACTCTCCACCTTACCAGGCCCTTCCTTAAATGTCCTGGTAATAAGAGAGTTTTTGGTTCAGTTTTATTACCACCATGTCCTTAAGACTAGCAGATCATGTAGCTCACTAGAGTCTACAAAATCAAGCTGAGATGTCAACCTGTTAACACTTAGTTTGCAAATTCTACCTACATCCTCAGTATTTACTGACTAGTTTACTGTTTCACCTGACATAAATCTTTCCTGTGTAATTCGTTACTTTCCCTTTCTGTCTTCTGTAAAATTCCATTGTAAAATTCTTGCCTATGTAACTAAATTTTTTATAAAGTTGTTGAAACTGCTGTTCAGGACTCACTGCTTTTTGTAAACAGTGACTCCATGCTCTGAGCATATAATAAACCATTTTTCCATATTTCTGTGTGTTGATGGTTATGATTGGCAGCAGTACCTATCCACAGATTGTTGGACAATTTCTTTCATGTACCTATAACTGGACACAGTGCTCCAGGTATAGTAGGAATAGAACAGTGCATAGCAGGATGGTCACCTCCTTATTCTTTGAAGCTATTCCCCTCAAAATGGCATAAAATTACATTTTTTTTTTGGCTGCCAGGTCATCCTGTTGACTAATGTACAGGTCACTAAAAACTTCATTCTTTTTCAGAAAAAAGCACAAACAAATAAACAAAAAAACAACCCTGCTCTCTAACCAGTGCTCCCCCAAACTTCTGAAATAGTTAATTTTATTCTCAAGAGTAAGAATTCATAGTAGCCCCTAAGAACAGGTTCAGACCTGCAATGTCAAAGGGAGTTCCCTGTCCCAGCAAAATCACAAGTCCCATCTCTAAACCTAAATTTCTCCAAATTTGGTATTGCCCTGTGTTCTTACCTATAAAGATCTTTTGGGATCCTGACTATATATCATCTGGTAGGTTAGTTTTCCCTCTCAGTTTTGTGTCGACTGCAGATTTGATGATGATTTTATCTATGTCTTTTCTGAAGATCTTATATTTTAAATAGCATAGGGCCAAGCACAGATCATTCTGTCATGATTATTTTGCAGTTTTCAATTTTCTGTTTTTTTAACTAATTCTAGTTCACATTTTGGGGCGTACCTCGTTCACATTCTCTCTCCATGTATAATAATAATAATTACTAACATTTAATACTGATATATCTATATGTGTGTATGTATATATACGTAGTATTATATATATATATATGCATATTCATATACATATAAAATCCTCTATGTGTCTTGGATATCATACTCTTCTTGGAGAGGTTTAATGTAAAAATAACCTCTTCTTCCTCAGGAGGTAGTAGTTCTCCCTTTGCTGGAGCTCTTCAAACAAAGAATATGTGACCATTGAGTATGTTGTAGGACAGTTCCTGGTTCAACTTCTCAGTGGAGTAGATGATTGCTGACAGACTTTCTAACTAACAAAACAAAACTGTACAATTCAACAAACTTATTTGAAGACATGAAATGCAAACTATTCTAAACCATATAAAATGTTCCTAATCACCATTATTAAGAGATGACAAATTAAAACAACTCTATAAATTTCACCTTTCTGCTATAATATTATCCAGACCACCACAGATACGCATTCGGTAAGTTCTCCCAATTAATTGAATGACAGGCAAACTTAGAGTGAAAGAAATGCTTAGTCCTAGAGTCATACTTCTTCAACTAGTTCCATAGGATCAATGTAATAAATGGGTGCCTGGTCCCACAGTGACACAGTTACATGCGACTATTGCTTATTACTAGGGCTATTACTTATTAATCATGTTCGCATGACTCTTAGTCATGATGCATTTTGTTCACTATTCACATAACAGTTCATACTCGATGGAATTTCTGGTCTGGTTGGGGGGATAAGACACAAATACAGATAATCAAAACATGCTTTGCATTTTCTCGAAAAATTATGTTAGCCACAGCAATGTTGCTGTGGGTATGCCTATATTTATTTTTGAAATTTATGAAACTCTGCTACTCTTGTAAATGAACAACTTCCACAGATTGCATTCAAATCTATAGTCCTATCAATATCCTGCATGTGGTACATTAAGGTTTTCAAAGCACTTTAAATATGGGCTCATGAAAATGAGGTGGTTTGTCCAAAGATATAAAAGCAAATAGAGGTAAAATTCAAACTCAGGTTTCTTATGTCTTCAAGTTCAGCATGCTTCCTGTAACAACCTGAAACTTTTTTTTCTTTTTCATTACTTAAAAACAACTGGCAGAACCATTGATGTGTGTGTGTGTGTGTGTGTGTGTGTGTGTGTGTGTGTGTGTTTGAGTACAGTTTATAGCTGAACTCAGTGATGCCTGGAAATTGGTTTGAGTTTACTACTCTTGGCTTCTTTTAAAATGATACCATTTTAGGAAATCAGTGCTTTTAAAGAAGAGCAAAATGGTAATTTATCATGGCATGGAAAAATAAGAAATAAATAGCTATAGAATTTTACATATTGAATCTACAAAATTTACTTTTTATATCTTTATTTTCAAAGATGTCTATGAAGACTATTCCTACACTCCTGTTTCTACAACACCCTCCTTTTTGGAACCAAACTTCTTGAAAAGATCTATGCTCCTAGCCTCTGCTTTCTCACCTCCCACTCTCTTCTGAATTCCTTCTAACCCAGCTTCTGACCCCACCCCTTGCAGACATTGCTCTTTGCAGGGTTGATTTCTTAATTGCTAAAGATGATGACGTATTCTCAATTCTCCTTTTTTTTTATCTTTTTAACTTGTCATTAGCTTTTGACATCATATTCCTTCCTTTCTTGGATTTTTGTGGCATGACCTTCTGCTGATTTTTCTTCTTGCTTAACTACTCAGTCTTCTCCGCAGTATCCATACTTTGACCTCTAACTACTAGGAATGTTTCTAAAACCCACACCTGGAATTTATTTCCTTCCCACTCCTGCTTTGAGGCCAGGACCTATTATCTTGTCTTAGAGAATTTAACAGTTTCAATTTTGTAAGTCTTTCCCTAGGGACCTGATGTCCAAACCGGGAAGTGCTTAATAATAACAGCTAACATTTTCAATAATACTCACTATGTGCCAGACACTGTGCTAAGCACTTCACAGTTATAATCTTATTTGATCCTCACAACAACCCTGGGATGTAGGTGCTGTTATTATCCCGATTTTACAGGTAAGGAAAAAGAGGTCAAGTCACTTCCTCAGGGTTACAATGTAAGTGTCTGAGGCCAAATTTTTACTGGGCCTTCCTGACTCCAGGCCAGTGTTCTGTCCATTGTGCCACCTAGCTGACCCCGACTCATGGTTCTGAGGGCTATCTCAATCCAGGACAACTCCATACATGCTTTACTTTATTCCTCTGCTATCTTGCTGCTACATGCTTACTCTCTGTACCTTCATCCCTTGTAGTTTTAGAACATAATTTAACAAATACTGCCTTTTCTATTGAAAAGCACACCTCAATGTACTCCTCTATGGTTCCATTCACTATTCTTGTAACTGTCCAAGGCAAAATCCTCCTCCTGCCAGGTACTACTCACCTTAATGTGTTGTTTTCCCCTATTATAAGCTCCAAGAGAGCAGGAATTATCTTTATTTTTATATATGTTTACCCAGAACTTACCATAGTATTTGATACAAGGTTAATGCTTAATAAATACTTTTTCATTCATTCATAGAATCCTTCACTTCCTTTAACATGTACCTTAAAATATGTTGAAATCACACATTTACATGTTATTCTAAATGGTCAGAAAGAGTTTGTGCATCCACTTGGCTATCTGTTTTTCTAAGGAATGAGAGAAGAATGAGAGAATTATTTTGCTCACTGTTGAAAAACTGTTAAAATCCATATACATCTTTATGGTCATCATCCACTGAATGATTTCATATGTACACATACGTGTACTCACAAAAACATATATTCACATATATAAATGTTTATATATGTGTATGTGTTTCTGTGCATATATGTGCACACTGCATGAGTTGCAAAGCATATGTTTGCAATGTGTGTGTATGTCCATACACGTGTGTATGTGTATATAAGTTCACTATTTGTATAATATAGCATCTTTGCAAAAATTAAATATTCATATTGTGCATGCACACATATAATCATGTACACATATGTATATAAGCATGTATATGTGCATCACACTATACACACACATATATACATATGTATATGCACACATACACACACATATACCCATATAATGCATATTACAAATAGACTAAACTAGGGGTAGTTGACTTTTTAAATTTCACCCCTAGTAAAACTTTGCTTCTGATATTGTGTGAAGGATCAACACAACAGCTTTGAGTTTAATACACTCTTTCCTTTTCTTTCATCTGCACTCTATCCCCTACCCAACCTACATTTCTTGGCTTCCTTTAGCTGTTCGTTTATTGGAACTCCGACGTAAATGACTCACAGTGAGTGACCCCCATGGCAAACCTGTAAAATATTATACAGTATGAATAAGAAGTTTCTTATTAGATCCACAGCTGGTTGGATGCAGACATATGGCAGTGGGGATGTTTTGGAAGAAAGGCATTGCTTGACAAAGAACCCAGTCTCTTGAATAAAGGTTTACACTGGCACCTCTCTGTGTTTATAATACCCAATGCCAGGGGCAAGATTTTTTTTATTATATTGTTATTTTACTATTTAAATGCAATCATTTCACATGTTGAAATGTAGAAACAGAAGTTGTGTGTATGTCTGTGCTCACATATGTGTGCATGTGTTTGTAACTTAAAGAAAAATACCACAGATCTTTCTCAGGCTCTGTCTATGCAGCTGGAAGTACTTGGAGGCCCAGACTCAAATTTAAAATGAATGAGTGTGTCAGAATGGACCAAATACTGGAAGGGTAGGATTAAAAATGATGATAAGGTCATGTTGTTTCTTTGATATTCTAACTTCTTCAATGCTATTTTTTGTTGTTGCTCTTTGTACCAGGGGTCAGTAACTTTCTTTAAGGACTAAAATTTTAGTGGGAAAATGAAATTTTCATATTGATATACATTTGGTTTCACTATTTCTTTCCTTCATCTCCCCCCCCCATTTTTCATTTTTATTTGATATTTATAATCACATGTGGAACATTGTAATATTTGGTAGCTGTGTGTTTCTCTGCACAGATTTAGAACTGGTTTTCCACATCATGTTCCATGGTGACTTAACCACAGCGCAGTGGTGACTCCATGACGAAAAATATGCTTTTGAAATTCTTAGACCAACAAAGCATCAGAGGTGTTAAATCTATTCTAAAGGCTAATGAGTCTCAACTAAAATCTCATCTTTTACTGGGAACCTTCCTCAACCCCTCTCAATTTTAGTACCTTCCGCTTGTTAATTATGTTCTACTTATCCTGCATAAAACTTGCTATACATACATATACACATACATATATATCACATATATATGTATATATATATACATATATACATATATATCACATATATATGTATATATATACACACACACATATATATATATATCACATATATGTGTGTGTATATATGTATATATTTGCATGTTGACTCCTCCATTAAACTGTAAACTCCTTGAGGGCAGGGACTGCTTGTTTCTTCTTTTCATATCCTCCATATTTACCTAGGTTCTGGGCACAAATAATTGTTTAATAAATGTTGATTAATTGACTAATCTAGAGGTATTTTGTTCTTTGTATTTTCAGCACCTAGCACAGTGGCTGCACACAATAGGCATTCAATAAATGCTTGCTAATTGACTGACTGATTGAAGTATAAATTATTTGGAATGATTCTAAATACCATGTATTTTGTCAATATCTTTGTGTCCTTTAGAATGACTGCATATAATAGGTGCTCAATAAATATTTGCTTGGCTAATAGGTAAGATTCAAGTTACCGAACTTATGTCCTAAAGCTAGTAAAATGGTACACTATCCAGAACATAATAGACTTACAGAATAAAAGGATGTATGGATAATAGACTTATATTTTGATATGGTAAAGGAGAAATTTGTGAAAGTGATTTTGAAAATGTATTTGAAAGAGCTGTATTCCATACTGTTTAAAAATTATGTGAAATGTTCTTTATATTGATTAAATTTAATGCATTTTAAATTTTTTGCCTAATCACTATGTGTACAGCTCCAGTAAAAATTTATAGAATCATAGGATTTTGAAGCTAGAAGGAACTTCAGAGCTCACCATCTAGAGCAGTTGTGTCAAACTCAAATAGAAGACAGCGGATACTAGTATCTCTGCTGGCTGCATATTGACTTAGTTTTAAAATGTAATGTTATTCATGTTTTACTGTATTTTTATCTCTTTAATTAAATATTTCCCAATTACACTTTAATCTGGTTCTGGCTGTACTTGGGAATGTTTCAGGTGTGCAGAAGCTGGTTGTTTGATGATTCTGCTCTAAAGTCCTCAGTCTGTAAATCAAGATATACCAGTAGATCCCCTTCCTCTTGTTTTCTCCCTCTATCCCTGGCTGCTTTTACAAAATAAATTTCCTTTGAATAAGGGGATTCAGGAAGAGAAGTACGCACATCTCCTCACTCCCCTACAGACACCCTGCCCACACCCCCCAAGCAGCAGGAACACATTCTTCCTTATACGACTTTGGTCTCTAGGGAGAGTTGGCAAACATTACTCATTCTACATGTCATTGGTTGGTTCCACCACCTTCCCATCCAAATGTGCTATCTGTGGGGATGAGTCCTCTTCTCAACTACAGCTAGGCTTGATCTAGTAGATAGTTTCCTAGCTCCTCAGGGCATTGATGCTAGGCTAATAATTTAATAGCTAATGTTTACAATAGCTAACATTTATAAAGCACTTACTATGTGCCATGCACTGTGCTAAGAGCTTTACAAATATTACCTCATTTGATTCTCACAACAACCCTGGAAAGTAGGAGCTGTTATTATCCCCATTTTATGGTTGATGAAACAGAGACAAAGAGGGTTCAGTAACTTGCCCAGGGTTGCACAGCAAGTAAATGTCTGAGACCTGCTTTGAATTCTGATCTTCCTGACTTCAGGTCAGACACTCCATCCATTGGGCCAGCAAGCTGTTGTTTTGCTAGAGGCAAAACATGATGTGGACCAGACTCTTGGACTCCTGGATTTCAGGTGGTTAGCTCTCTTAAACCTTTGAAACTCACAAGGCTATACGCTACCATCCCTTCATCTAAAATGAAGGAAGCTGAAGCAGGCAGATTACATATCACCCTATGAAATAGGGGGAATGGGGAAATTCTTGTTTTACAGAAATAGCTCTCACCAGAAGGTGTCACCTAGGAAGAAGTTACATGAAGAAAAGGGATCAAACCAAGCCCCACTAGACAATAAAGCCTCACCTGATATGTCTACTTTTGTTATTACCACTCCCTCTTCCTGGAGATTTTTAAGAATTTCTGTATAGAGGGGATTCAAGCAAGTGATACTACCCTGATTCAGACTTGGCAACTTTTCTTTCAATATCTATCTTTCTTCCCTTCAGTATCTTAAGACTTAGTGGAAATTAAATAGTTGATACATTTTAGGATTCAGGAAGCCAGGGGCCAGAGGGGTGTTAGCTAGATAGGTAGTGACAGAGCTCTGATTAGAATTAGGTTTCTTGATAACCAGTTTGACATCCTTTTCTCTATCTCTTGTTGCTTTATTAAAAACTTTATAATGCTTTTTCTTTTAGATACATTTTGTTAAATCACGAAAAATGACTCATATTTTAAACATGTTCCATCATTTCCTGTTTTCATCTACATTTTTGCTTAGGATGAATTCCAGGAAACTTTATGTTGCTTGTTGCCAAAGTTGTTTAAGTGAAAGAAGGGTTAATGGAGGGGGTAGGGGCAATGTTTCTAATCAACTTGATGAAGTTCCTAATCACTAAACTAATGGCTAAAGTGCTGAGCCTGGAGTCAGGAAAACCTAAGTTGAAATAGTATACTCTGGACAAGTCACTAATCTCTGTTTGTCTGTCCTCATCTGTAAATGAGGGATAGCGCCTTTCTCCATGTTGTGAGGATTAAATAAAATAATAATTGTTAAGTACTTAGCACAGTGCCTGGCACACAGAAATCTCTATATAAATGTTAGCTATTATTGTTGTTGGCCTTGTTAAAGGAATGACTCTTTCTTTGTTGGTATATAAGGGCCACCTTCCCACAAAAAGGGTGCACTTTACTACCGGTGCCTGGATGAGAGAAGGCACAGGGAATTCGTAATGATTGGATGACTGGAACTTAGAGAGATGGACAGATGCTGGAAGAATCACCCTTATTCCTCTCTGTGGCCTATAAAAGTGAGCTGATAGATCGATCACCTTACTCTTTTGTACTTCCTTTTCACTTTCCCCTTTTCAGAATGTAGACCAGCACAATGTAGAATAGACCTGGTACTGATGGCAACGAAGTTCCAAGAAATTTTATCCTTTTTCTCTCCCCACTTCCTCCAAATAAACAGATTTCTATGCATTAGACATGTCTGCCCTTGTTTCTTTGAAGGGGCTAACCAACCTAAAAATAATTAGGAAAGGAAAAAAAAATAAAGCATGACAATGAATAATATTAATCTATAAAATGATAAAAGAAAAATGGGTAGGGAGGTACAAGAGAAACTTCTCACCTTAGAGAGGAAAGATTATTATCAAATGCATGTGGTGTTCTACCAACAGAGATTTGTGAACTGGGGGGTAGATTGAAAGTTAATTCTTCACCCTCAGGATAAAAGAAAAAAAAACTTTTTCAAAAAAGGAGAAATCACTTATGTTTCTAGTACGTTCAGATAGCTCAAAAAAAAAAAAAAGGAAGGAGCTTGGTACTGTGGAAAGAAAGCATCAGCTTTACAGTCAAATGGGGAGTCAATTAAATCCCACTTCCATTGCTTTATGACCTTGGGCAAGTCACTTAACTACTTCCTATGGCTTGTTTTCCTCATTTGTAAAATAAGCACATTGTACTAGGTGGACTCTGAAGTCTCTTTATATCTCTAGATCTATGAATGCCAAAATAAACGTGGATGAGCCCCAAAGATGGAAGAGGGGTTACAAAACAGAATTGTGCACTTGAGACTGTTTGGAAATCAAATCCTTACATAGTAGAGAAGCAGCCCCCAAGATATATGCTTGCCTGAATACCACCCCATTGCCTAAGGACTGTGGGCTCACACAGAGACACAGACTGGATCTGATCTTGTGGGCTGACCCTTAAATATAATTTTCTTATTTTGGCTCATTGCCCCCTTCTGAATGTACTCCAAGAAAATCTCTTAATATGGCTTACATTTGGCTTGAATTTAGTTTTCCCCAAATATGGTTAACTGGATTCCAGTTCACATAACTGCACTAAGGGACATAGTGTATATGAATAATTCAACCTTTATTTCACTCTACAGAAAAGGCAAAAAATAAAAAATACTCAAAAGAGCCTTTCTAAACAGGTGTAGAAAGGCATATGGCTCTCAAATAGCCTATCAGCTCCCTTTGAAATGGAACTGAACTTGGGGTTACTAAGAGGAGGGCATTTTTTTTTACTTATCTAGTGTATCTGTAGCTCTCTCACAGTGTCCTGCACAATCCATTGCAGGAGAGTGGTTTTAAACCAATATATAGATTCCTTCCAGAAGGAATACAAAATCATTTTGGGGATAGCTGTGTTGTTTGAATGACTCACAATTTTGTTCTCCAAGTTGAATTGATCCTATGTGGATGCTATTAGGATGATTGTCCTTCTCCAACGTGCTTGCTGTATTTAAACGGAGAAATTCATCATCAATGTGGAAATCTCCACATTTGGGATATACTTCTTGGGCCAAATGGGTACCCATATGTCTGTTTTTTGACAGAAGGGGAAAGGTAGAGGGAGAGACAGGAGGGAAAGGAGAACGGGGAGAAGATGAGAAATTTGCTTTCATTAACTCCTAAGAAGAGTCCATCCTCCTAGGTATTAGCAATCAGTCATTAGTTGTTTGTGTGCCTGCCCATATTCTCTATTGGGAGGTAATCAGAAGTATCCTAACAAAGGAACATTCCTTGTAACATTATTAAGTTGATTGGGAAATGAATGAATGGAAATAATTATTTAACACTTAATATGTACTAAATACTGGGGATGCAAACAGAAAATCAAGAAAGTCCCTGCCAACACAAATAAGAGAATTCAGTGTCGAAGTGAATAGAAAGTCCTGATGGGCCATAAGGTGCCAAAGCATTGTAGAAGGCAAGTTTCAGGGCCCATTCAGGCAGGTGGCAATGCCCATAGGTCTAGAGGGCATAGTGATAGAGCAGACGGTAAGACCTGGTAGGGAAATCTCCTGATCAATCTCTGTCTCCTTTATATATGTAAAAACAATTTTGATTAGGTAAGAAGAGTTACTTACGTTTCTTCGAAGAGCATTTTTTTTGAAGACTCATGTTTCAGCAGTAAAACCTAGAGAACAAGTATAATTATCCCTGCTTAGCATAAACTTTTAACATATTTATTACAAAGGGCAGCATTAAATTTTTTATGAGTAGTCTTCAAGAGTTTATCAGAGATTCAGGACTAACTTGAAGACAGCAAATGTGGTATGTATCTGTGTATGGGGCAGCTAGGTGGCACAGTGGCTAGAGCACTGAGCCTGGAAGGTCTGAGTTCAAATCCAGCCTAATATATTTACTTCCTGTGTGACCCTTGGCAAAGTCACTTAACCTCTCTCTCCTTCAATTTCCTCAACTATAAAATGAGAATGAGAATAGCATCTACCTCCTAGTTTCATTGTGAGGATTAAATCAGATAGTAATTGTAAAGTATATTTAGCACAGTACCTGGCACATAGTGGGCAATTAATAAATTGCTCCTCCCCCACTTCCAACTTACTCCTCTCATTGGGCAATTAAAAAAACAGATTAAAAGGGAGTCATTTGATTTGATTTTGATTTTTGATTTTTTAAAATTTTGTTTATTTTTTGGTTATGAAATAAAACATGCATTTCTATAACATAGTATAATAAAAAGGTGATTGCACATGAAACTGCAAATCTATTATGTATAACTTGCTATTCTTTTTAAACATATAATAAAGTTGTCACATGAATTTCTTTCTTCCGCTTGTTTTCTTTCCTCCCTCCACTCTCCCCATAGAGCTGGCTACCATTAGACAGAAATATATGCACATATACGTGTATATATATATGTGTGTGTGTGTGTGTGTGTGTGTGTATGTAAAATTATTCTGTACATACTTCTATTTTTCAGTTCTTTTCTGGATGCAGATAGTGTCTTTCTTCATATATCCTTCATAGTTAATTTGGGTATTTATAATCATCAAAACGACTTCACTCATTCATTCTTAAAACAATAGTGCTGTTACTGTATGCAATGTTCTCTTGGTTCTGTTCATTTCACTCTTCATTTTTTCACATAAGTCTTTCCATGTTTTTCTAAGATCATTGAGCTCATCCTTTCTTATAGCACAGTAGTATCCCATCACAACCGTATACCACAAGGTGGCAAAGAATTGGAAATTGCAGAGATGCCCATTTGAAGTGACTTTGAGGTATGAGTTATTAGGTTTTTTTTTCAGATTTTTCCTAGGGAAAACACACATAAATATGAAATTAAACTTTTGAATGACCCCAAGTTTTTTGTTAGGGATTATATTTTATTTTAATTTTTTGTGACAAATGCAAAACAAAGAACATTAATAAAATATATTAAAATACAGAAAGAAAACAAATATAGAAGATATCAGATTCATATGAAATTTGACTTTCATATATTTTCTTCATATTTTGAGTTAAAATTCACAATTCTGCTCAAAGAAACTATGCATATGAATCACAAATATTTTATATTTCATGCAATCCACCAAGTACTTCCTCTGCCCCCAACCTTTCTTTGTTTATACACATTTAATATATCCCTCTTCTATGCTTTTTGTTGTTGTTATGGTATCTGAGGCCATATATGAACTCAAATCTTTCTGATTCTAAGTCCATTGGTCAATACACGTACCACCTAGCTGCCCTTTTGAGTATCTGAGTTCATCTAAAACATTTATGTCTTTTGGTTAGGCTTTATTTTAGATAGAAAACATCACTTGTCTCTAAGACCCTACTCTAAAGTTTTCCAGCATGGTAGAATCTTCCAGAGTTTCACTGTATTGGCATAGTCTTTGAGAACCAGGGTGATTACAATCACTGTGCCTTAATGAGGTATTGGAGTAAGACTTTGGTAGAGTGAAATATTCTTTTAAACATATAATAAGTGAGTTTGTGATTGCAAGTGTCTTTTTGTCCAACCTGTGACTAGAGTCCTTATAAATGGCAAAGTGTCTGAGGAGTAAGAAAATTTATGAACATTCTTTCAGAAGTTCAGTGTCATATTGGAAATGATGACTTTTACAATTGAAAGAGACGGTAAAAGGAATGTAGTTTAATTGCCTCATTTTACACATGAGGCTGCTTTGGCTCTGAGGATTAGCTTTTGCCATTTCCCAGTCTTGTAATTATGACTGCCAGGCTTTCATAGTAATTTGGACAGTTTAGGATGTGGACACTTTATATAGTTTCATCTGTCACTATCAGAGGCAAGGCTCTAATGCCAGCACCCTCATTTCAAGTTTGATGTTGGCACAAAATGAGGTAATCCCAGGCCACTGAATAATTACAACAAGTAGGCCTACTTTCCTCCAACATAACAATGGTATGCAACAAGGATTCAATGTCTCTTAGCTTCTCTGGACAGATACCCTTATTTCCATATGGAAATCTATCTGGTCAGCAGGGCTAAGGATGGTTATTTATATGGGCTTTAGAAATCCACCAAGTCAGAAGGACCTATACTCTATGTGGCTGGGACTTTTTAATGCCTTTAGATGACCAGGAAGTTGAGTCAATAAAATTCCAGAGACAGATGTGTCATAGGCCTTACTCTTGTTGGTTGGCGGGGGGGAGGTAGAGAAGGAAACTATGTCAAGAAAGTTGGGCCGATGACATAATAAACCAATGAGGTCCTGGGGCAGCATTGTCTTCTTTTAGGTAAAGCCTCCTCATGTTGTAGGTGGGAACAAAGGAGCAGTATCAGGGAAACACTGGCCCCTATCATAACCACCTTACCCAAGGATAAGGGGCAGTAAAAACCCTCAATTCAACTTAAGCGTGTTCTTTTAGGGACCTATACAATGTTAAATTCCCAACCATGTGGAGGTGTCCCTATACATTTTCCTTTTCCTATAATTGAGCTCTCAGTAGGTTAATGACCTTTTCCCCCTCTATTACAGCTATATACATTTTTAGCAAACCTCTTTGGACATGGAAAACTTCCCTATGCTGTGAGGTTTTAGAATTCTTTTACCTCTTTACAGCACCTTTGCAATAGTCTCAGCTCCTCTTGTTGGACTTTTGGTGCTCTGCGTAGTACCAGTTCAGACTCAGCTTACCTGTAGGGTTGATTTCTTTTTAAAAGTGGAGTTTTTAGCCAAACAAAGAACACTACTTTTAAAATCTTCAAGACTGATGTTCTGTCAACCAGAATGTATGATTTGCTTATCTTTTAGGAGAAAGTTCCTTTTGAAAGCCTTGATGCGCTATTATGAGGCTAGAATATATTGCTGTTATTAAATTCAGTGAGCTGGATTAAAAACTGAGCAGGAGGAAGGTCATGTTGGAATTCTTTTGGAAAATTATGCAGTTCCTGGAAGGGATTCCAAACCACTACTTGCAGCAGAAGCCTCATCGCTTTAACACCAGTATGAATTTGGTGATATTATATGGCCCGGTGCCTTATCCTACTTTAAATAAGACTTTGGTCTTTAAAGGGAATATTGAAGAGCACAACAGGGGACAATTGCTGTCTACCATTGTCATTTAAATTTTCAAAAACATTATGTCCAATGATGACATATTGATACTATTTTTGGTTTTAATTTCACTTCTCATTACTGTTCTTACTCAAATTTAAAAGCTTCTTTACTCTTAGCTATGAAGAAATTCTTCCTTAAAACCCCAAATCTTAATTTCTTTTAGATACAACAAACTACAAAGATTTGATGATGATGGTGATGATGATAGCTGACACATATACATATATAGCCAGACAGCTAGGTGGCTCAGTGGATAGAATATGGGGCCTAGAGTCAGAAAGATGAGTTCAAATTGGACCTCATGTACTTACTTGCTGTGTGACCCTGGACAAGTCACTTAATTCTGTTTGCCTAAGTTACTTCATCTGTAAAATTATCTGGAGAAGGAAATGGTAAACCACTCCAGTATTTTTGCCAAGAAAACACTAAATGGGGTCACAAAGAGTTGGACATGATGGAAATGACTGAACACCAAAGGTTTACATCGTACTTCACAGAAAGTTATGACACTTGATCTTGACAACATCCTGTGAAGTAGGTACTATCATAATCCCTATTTTACAGATGAGGAAACAGCTCACTTGACTTCTTCCAGGTCACACAGCGTCTGAGGCAGGTTTTTAACTCAGGTCTTCTTGAGGTCAAGTCCGGTCCTCTATCCATCAGGCCACCAAAACCAAACAAACAAACAACAAAAACGGAAAAAAAAAACCTACTAGAATGAATATTTTTGAAAATCATGGTGGGAAAATATTTCTACCTATAGAAATATACTTTTAATTATTTTCATTTCTCATAGTATTATTAAAATATTTATACTTGGATAAAGCCTTTTTTGTTTCCATTACAAAATTTTTGTTTATCCCATGAACTTTTTTTTAATCCTATGTTTGGCAACAACTTTGTTTTCTTTGGAAGTGAGTCCAGTATAACATGCTACGAGCCAAAGGCTATGGTGTAGAATTTTATTAAGAAAAGGAACTTATTCCATAAGGATGGCTAGGCCTCGGATAGTGGCAAGAAAGTTGCAAATTTCAAAGTGGTCACATTTTAAATTAACTGAAATCAAATATTACTTGTGTTTTTGGGGATGCATATCTCTTCTCCAAGAAGGAAGATTACTGTATATCAAGTATTCTTTCACCTGGACTTGGAAAGGGAAAAGGGATTTCCTGTATAAGAAAATTATTTCAAACCCCTGGAAGCATTTCCCCCCATTTGTGGAAAATGGTTTATATCCCGAGTCTCTTCTGCAATATATTTTAAAAATATCTTTATAGCAAGCAGTTATTAATAGCTAAGCACTCAAGTGAATATATTTGCTGTCCTGAAGGGAGTGGTGATGGAATGGCCTATGGGATAAGTGTATTTCACTTTGAATCAAGGCTTGTGATGCTGTAAAATGTGAATGGTAATTCATAAAAACTTTGGTTATTAAGAGGAGGCTAAGTTACACCAGTGTTAAAAAAAGCATCCATAAAACTTTTGAAAATATTCTTTTATGAAGTAAATACTATTATTTTATAAATGAGAACTCATCAAGTGCCTACTATGTGCCAGGTTCACGCTAATGGCTTTATACGTCATCTCATATGATCTTCACACAATAACCCTGGGAAGCAGTTGCTGCTATTTCCTCCATTTTTATAGATGAGAAAACCTGAAATCATGTTTATTAGAAAATGTGGTTATGCAATTTTACTTAGATCTCTATAAGAGGCAGCAGGGCATAGCGAGTGGAGAGTTGGCCCTAGAGCCAAGAACACCTGAGTTCAAATCTTGCCTCTGATACATATGGTTTGTGCTTTGGCAAATCATTTAACCCCTCAGTGCTCTAGCGTATGGGCAGTTCTCTAAGGGTACACATTTTTGAGTGGTGGTCAGGCTTCATTGGTAGAGGGAGTTTCCTCACCTGGGAGTTCCCTGAACCAATGAAATCACAGGTCTAGTTCTGATCCTTTTACTTTAAAAACATTTCATTTAGCCATTTTTGAGATTATGAGCCTCCTAATATAGACAGATCAATATTAGTAAACTTTCTTATTTAGAACTATCTGATGTGCTGTTGCACATCCATTTTGTTGAATAAATATAAGTCAAACTAAGGGATTCTGAACTGTATAGTTGAGGTTAGGAAATCATATGTTTTTAGGTGTGCTCGAGACCCCAAAATACCAACATGCCGGGTCCTGCTCCAATGAATTCGACTCAAGCCTTCTCACAGCCAAAGAAAGACAAAGTTTATTACAGATTCGCCATATTGGGTTGTTTTAAGGAATCCCACCATTTGTGGTGGAGTGGGCCAGATTCCATCTGAGGTAGATGGAATCTGAGCACCTTCATGAAGGCAAGATAAAACTATACACAAAGATTGTAGAAGAGTGATCTAGGGTGGTCCTGGGGTGATGGGAGGAGGGATTTATGGAGGGTCTTGAGGGGGAGTCTAAAGAGGAGCTTGATAGGACTGGGATGAGATCAGACTCCAGGAACCAAGAGAATGGGATTAAGGGTAGGAAGTAGCTGAAGGCTACCTGGAGATAACAGACAACATAGGGCTAGGCTAGTTAAAGGTAACAGATTTAGACATAGACACTTTGATAGGATCAAGGGTGGAAACTAGCCAGACAATGGAGGGCTAGGCTAGGTTACAAGTAACCTAGCCTGGAGATTTGGGCCTCACTATAATGAAAAGCTTATGGCCTCAGGCAAATGCCTCATCTAGTGGGAAGATTCAAGGGGAGCTCAAGGGGGCTCCCACCATCTAAACCCCATCAGTATTATCCATACATAGCTTAGTACAATAATTTAGAAGTCTTCTGGTTTTCTTAATATTTTGGTGTTACCAGCGTTACCCTTGGTCTGTTAATCTATTGTTTCTCATTCTTCTATGTCCAGCCCATTCCCTTTTCCAGGCTTGTGTGTCATTGATAATGTCTCTTACTCTATTTCTCATGACCAAGTAATTATTGTTAATGTACTACAACCTACTTGTGCCTCCCATAGATCATTATTGGCTTTTAGTTTATTTCTAATTGTAATTTTTTCTTAGATTATGGTATTCTAAGACTCAGCCATTCATCGTTGCCATGATACCTCTGGCATTAAAGTTACAGACTTCTGTAGCTGTATACAGTTTAGGATTATTTAAATCACAGCATTATTTGCCACAGTTTTAATTTTCCTTATGTTTCTCCCCCAAAGACTCTGCCCTTTTCCAGACTTCCCTATTTCTGTCTAAGTCCCGCCACTATTCAAGGCTCTCAGGTTCATAACCTCAGTATTATCCTTGACTTCTCATTCTCCCTCACCCAGATAATTTGCCAAATCTTGCTGTTTCTACCTCCACAATATCTGTTGCATCAACCTTTCTCTCCACTGATACGACTAATATGTTAGTTTAGGTCCTCACTATTTTCCCCCTAGATTATTGTATCAGACTCCCAGCTGGTCTCCTCGCTTTAAGGGTGTTACCATCTTAGTCCATTCTACACATTATTAAGAAAGTACTTTTCCTGAAGTCTACATCTGATAATGTGACTCCTCTACTAGACCAACTCTTCCTGTTGTCTCTAGAATAAAATATAAATTCTGTTTAACTTTTTAAACCGATCACAACCTATTCCTACCTTATCTTTCCAGGCTCACTGTGTATAACTCCTCCTTCTGTACTCTTCAATCTAGCCAAACTTGGCTTCTTTCTATTCCTCATAATACAATCACCCATCTCCCATTTCCATGCTTTTGTCTTGGATGTCTGCCATGCTTGTAGGGTACTACTCCCTTCTTATACACAACTCAAAAGAGTTTCTCTATTCTTTTAAGATGTACCTCAAGTGTCGTCTTCTGGATGAAGCCTTTATTGTTTCCTCTATACTCCCCTCCTCCCCCCAAAATACCTCATTTTCAATTAACTTACATTTATTCTGTGCCAGTGTCTCCCATGTGTCACAACTGAGTCTAAAGTTCCTCAGAGAGACCTTGAGAATGCCCTTATAACACTTCTTCTGATCTCTATGTGAGAGCTCGCCTTGTGAGAGTTCTTTGTAAATAGTCTTTTAGGCAAACAGACATTTGGCATTTGAACAATGTGGCTAGCCATCACAGTTGTATTCTCTGCAGTAGGGTTTGAATGCTTGGCAGTTCAGGTCAAGAAAGGACCAAAGGATCCAGTACTTTATCTTGCCAGGCGATCTTCAGAATCTTCCTAAGACACTTCAAATGGAAGCAATTCAGTTTCCTGGCATGTTGCTGTTATACTTGTCCAGGCTTCATAGGCATACAACAATCAGGTCAGCACAACCTCTGTAGACCTTCAGTTTGGAAGGCAGTCCAATACCTCTTCTCTCCCATACTTTCCTTCTGAGCCTCCCAAACACTGAACTTGTTCTGGCAATGCATACACCACCCTCATCATTTATGTGTACATCCCTGGGAAAGTATACTGTCAAGGTAAGTGAACTTATCCACAGCATTCAAAATTTCTCCATTTGCTATAACTGTTGATTCCATGTATGGATGGTGTGGTGCTGGCTGGTAGAGAACCTCTCTTCTTGGTTTTAATCATCAGGCAAAAATTAGCACAAGTGGCAGATAATTGATCTGTACTCTTGCATCTCAGCCTTAGAGGTTGCATTGACTGCATAATTTATCTGCAAACAAAAAGTTGCACACCAACTCTCCCTCTACTTTAGTCTTTGGAAGTCTCTACTTTTCAGGCACTGTCAAGTACTATTTGTTGTTACACAATTAATTATAGTTATAATATTTTGTACTGTTTTATTTCCAGAGCAGTTTCCACTTTAATAAAGATTAGTAAAGTTTATGACTTTAGTTACTTTTTAATTATTGATACTAAGTGAAATTATTTTGCATTTCTTGAATGGCCAGGATACAGCAAGGCAATTGTGATGTCACTGCCAAATAACAATTCAGGGAGCAGGAGGTAAGGAGATGCTTATCTATAGATGAAGTTCAAAATAATTTTATCCATCTGGTTCTGCTTTAACATCTATACATATACATAATTTATACATGCATGTACACAACCAAATGCTTTATTTTAAGGTAAATATCCTGGCACATTAAATTTTTTCAATTAATTGTATAATAGACATATATTAATTCTTAATGGCATGTCATAGCAAAAACATATTGCCATTTGGTCCTTGGTATTTTTCAACCTGAAAATGAAATTTTTATAGTTTATGCTTCAATATTTCAATAGAACTGTGATCTCATTGATGTGGGTATTTCAAGCCATAGCTTCTCATCTTTTGAGTCTTGTGTATGTTTTCCCATAGGAACTACAAAACATGGAAAAGGACTTCCTCTAGGTCTTCTTCCCTCTTTCTCTTCCCTTCCTTCTTTTCTTCTTTCCTTCCCTTCCTTCCTCTTTTCCTTCTTTTCCTCCCTTCCTCTCTTCTTTTTCTTCCTCTCCTTCTTCCATTCTTTCTTCATTTCACAATAGGAAAAAAAAAATTAACACTTGGTAATTGAAAAAATAATAATAATTTAGAACTTTTTTAAAGAAAAAGATGTGTCTTTTTGCTGGGGTGCAATACAATTACAATTTCTCAAATGTAATTAAACAACATATTTTCTTTCTCCTCTCAATTATGGGTCTAGTAGAAGGCATGACCAAGAAATCTAGTCAAGGTTAACTAAGTTAAAAAATGTGGTCTTTCTTCTGGCAATGAAGGAATTTCTCTATACAAGGTATGAACATCCCCACTGAAACTTTTTTTCTGCAATTATTGATGTCTCCTTGACAGGATATAAATTCTCCCTCTCAACACCATAAAGCAGGAGTTTGTAGTGTGTGTGTGTGTGAGAGAGTGAGTTAGATAGAGAGAGAGAGAGAGAGAGAGAGAGAGAGAGAGAGAGAGAGAGAGAGAGAGAGAGAGAGAGAGAGAGAGAGAGTGTGTGTATTTCAGATCAACACCTTTGGCAATCTGGTGAAGCCTATGGATCCCTTCTGAGAATAATGTCTTTAAATACATAACATAATGCAATGGTCCATACATATTAGTTTCCTTCCACTCACCCTACCCTCCCTGCCTCTCTGCAAAGAAAGTAGAGGTACGGTCTCTTCTTTGTGATCAAACTGCATCATTATAATTATGGAAGATTGTTTCAATTCTTGTTGTTATTATTATTTTCATTTACAATGTTATAATAATTGTGTATTTATGTATTTTTCTGGTTCTGCCTACTTCACTTTGCGTCAGTTTACATAAGCCTTTTCTTACTTCTCTAGTAGTCTTTATATTCATTATTACTCCCTGAACCATTACATTTAATTATATATTCCTTTCCACAATTTGTTTAGATAGCTTCCCAACCCTGCCACTCCCAAAGTACCACTGTAAATATTCTGGTATATTTGGGACCTTTCTTTTTAGTTTTGACCTCTTTAGGAAATATGCTTGGTAGTGGGATCTCTGAGTAAAAAGAGTATGGAAATTTTGGTTATTTTCTTACCTTACTTTGAAATTGCCTTCAAAATGATTAGACATAGGCCTACCAAGAGTTTATTAGTGTCTTTGTCTTTCCATACTCTAACGTTAAGAATTTCCATTTTACCAGTTTTGAGGGTGTGAAGTGATTTTGAATTATATTTCTCCTGTTAGTGACTTGGCACATTCTTTCATATAAGTGTTACTAGTTTTCTTTTTTTTTTCTTTTGAGAGCTTTTTGTCTTTATCCTTCGACTGCCTGTCTAATGGGAATGCTTTTGGTCTGATATATTTGTATTAATTACATGTATGTCTTTGATATCAAACAGTTATCAGATAATTGATAGCAATATTTTTCTCAATAAATGGCTTCCTTTTTTATTGTTATTCCACTGATTTTGTATGTACAAAATATTTTCAATACTGTGTAACTGAAATTTTCTACTTTATCTTTTCCAGTCCTCTCTGTCCCTTGTTTGGTTAAGAATCTTGAAGATGAGATGCATAATTAATTTAGAAAAAGTTAATATATCTTAGAAATATTATACAATATTTAATTTACACTAGTCCTTTTATCCTTTCAGCTCATGGGACACTCAGAATGGGACCACAAAAGAGGTTACAGAGGGTCACAGGTCAGTAATTGATTTTTCTTTCTTTCCTTATATTTTGCTATCAATGTAGGTCTAGGTGATGAGTTTTTTTAATATTCAGAGACTAACTTCATTTTTTAACTATAGTTGAAAGGAAATAGGAAATATTACAATACCCAGTGGTAGATTGAAATATATTATTAGTAAGATTATTGTGGTGCTCATATGGATATGATCACATTTCACACTCATCCAGGTGTAAGTCAACCTCAATTGAAGTGACTATACTTAGGTTGATAATCTCTAATCTTTCTCCCTTTTAAAAAAAAAGTACATTGTATTAGTGCCTGTTTAAATGTGTAACACAATCATTTTAAGGCCTGTAATCTTCTATATTGAATCCTTCCTTGCGACAATTAAGCAAATACATTTGAAACAGTGCACATTTGAAAATGTATGTCATATTTTGTTCTAGTAGTCCCTTGCTTCCCTGTCATGAACAAGGAATTCCATGAGCTTTTCAATCACTCTTTCACTTCTTTTAGGTGATTTTCTCATTTATATTTTTTTGCTGTCATGTATATTGTCTTGGTTCTGCTTTTTTTTTCTTTTGCTCTGCCTCAGTTCATACAAATTTCCACATCTGTTTTCTGAATTCTTTATTCCATTGTATTTATATGCTATAGCTTTTTAGTTTCCCTCAGATGAATAAGTGACTACTTCTTTGCAGTTTTTTTGCTATGCCCAAAGCATGGTCTACTATGAAGATTCTGGTATATATGTATTGTTTCTTTGTTTTTCTCTTTGCCTTCTTAGACCTATATGATCAGTAATAGAAACCCACTTTCTCTATTAATCTTTGCAGTTGTTGGAAGTTTATCAAATTCTATTTGTTATCTTTGTTGTTTTAGGCTAAATATATTAAAAGCCAAATGCATAACCCCTTGAAATAGTCTGTCCTAAAGCCAAAGTTAGGTATTAATGGAACAGAGAGATGAAAAGGGCCCTATTATTATCATAAAAAGAAACCTTTCTACCTTATGAGGTTATTTTCATTGTTTTGTTTTATATCCTAACTAGGAGGAAAAAAACAAATAAAAGAAAAACAAAAACAAAATTTATGACATATTTTTGCTTTTTAATGACCAGATTTAAAAATTTTTATGAAAGTTTCATTTTACTTTTATGAGTATTTGACATAAAATAATTAGGGTTCTGTTTTAAGTTAAGAAAAGGGACATTTCCTCTTTTCAAAAATTTTGTGGTGATATTTATTTCCACAATGATAGACTAACTAAAATTATGCCAGGAAAGGCAGCCCAGAAGGGATAGGAAACTCTCAAAAATCAGAAGAATGAAATACACGCACACACACGCACACACACACACACACACACACACAGAGAGAGAGAGAGAGAGAGAGAGAGAGAGAGAGAGAGAGAGAGAGAACTAAGAATAACAAAAATACCCTTTTGCTTTTGCTATTTAGCTATATCCAGTGTTGTGCTGAATTGTTAAATTTTTCAGTATGAGCATTTGCATCTTGGAAATTGGCAAATGCTACAAATCAGGGCTTGATTTACTGATTTGTTGATCATGTCACATACATTTTTCCCCAGGGGGTCTGTTATTAGAACACTTACCAGCCCACTTGTAGCTATATTGGAGATAAATGAAAACTACAGGAAGGGAAAAGAAAGCTATTCTGGCTTAGGATAAAGAGAACTCATGATAGAAGACATAAATGCCGAGTTCTTATTCTTTTTTTCCTCTGTCAAGGAAAATTACCTTTGGATAGCAATGGAAGAACCAAAAAAATGACTAATAGGGGGACTTGTTACCCAAGATAGACATGAAAGCATTAGCTACTCCACATGCATTTGAGTCACCTGGCCCAGATGAACTACATTCTCTGTCTTTGAAAGAACTAGATGCTAAGAATTCTGAATTATTGTCAGTAAAATTGAAAAAGGTCTCAAATGTAAAAGAAAGGACAATGTGGCCCTGATTTTGGGGAAAAAGGGAAGAGAATAACATATGTAAGCTAAAGTCTAATGAATTTGACTTTGATTCTTAGAAAAAAAAATAGATAATGTACTATTACCAAGATAGTTAATGAATATCTAGAAAAGTAAATGGTGATCATAGTGTGGTAGCATGTGTAGTCAGTTCAACTGCCACACTTATTTAAAAACACAAATTTATTCCAATGCCATTTATATATTAGAGAACAATTTGAGTATAACTTGAATTTTGTGTTTGCTTTTGTGTGAGTGTATCTTTAAGAATCTTTGAGAATGCAGAAAATTGAACCATTTCATAATAAATTGTAAGAGCAAACCATTGCAAAGCCCACTTCCACAAGGAACTTCAGGTCTTTTTCAAAGTTAAGTGCCATATTTATTGGCATGGTAGGAGCTATAGGCAGAAGAATGAAGGACTTGACCATGCAGTCCACCCCAGCTTACACCTTCCACCATGGCTGTTCCTCCTACATGCTCTACCAAGGCTGCCTTCATTGACTTTGCTAATCTGGTCCATGGAAAGGAAACATCGTACAGGCTAAACAGAAGTCCAAAGTTGTAGTGCCAGCACTGTTTATTGGAGTAGTTATGTATTTCTTAACAATTTAACATGTATAAAGCCATGCTACCATTTTTATTAGGTGTATGTGGTTTTTTTGTGTAATTGTTTAATGTCTTTTTTTTGTGAATGTCATTGGCTAAGTTTGTCAGTGTTGTTCTCCTAACCTCATTTTCCCCATAAGCCCTGCAGTTTTTGTTGTGCCATTTTGCCCAGCAGAAGTGACTGTATTTAGATCATGCCAGACTAACCTCCTAACCTCATTTTCTTTTTTGGCAAGGTTACTAAACTGGTATATGAGGTAAATGCTATAGATTGGGTTTAGCTAAATTCTATCAAAGAACTTGAAAAAGTCTCTCACTCTATTCTTTTGAAACATGTAGAGCTATGTGGAATACACAGTAATAAAATTGGGTGGATTCAAAGTTGCTTAGATGGTCAGACCCAAAGAGTAGTCATTAATAATTTCATGTTAAATTGGAAAGTTGTCCCTAGTGGGCTGCCCAAGGGATTTGTGCTCCATAGTGTGCTCTTTAACAAGCTTGTCATTTATTTGAATAATGGCAAGGATTTGTCAAATATTCAAATGATAATCAGAATTCAAAAATATCTTGACCAGATAGATAGAACAATGGGCCAAATAAAATTAGGTACAATTTGATAGAGCTGAGTGCATCTTTGGTTAATTTAGGCTCAGAAGATTTACTTCATAAGTACCTTGACCCTCATGCCAATTGTACATCGGGCATGGTACCACAGATAGGTCATAACGAACACATCCAAAACAGGAACTTCTTATCTGTCCTCCAAGTCTGTTGTTTTTCCTAACTTCAGTATTTCTGTTGAAGAAATCATCCTTTCAGATAATCACCCAGTTGCTAGCCTTGATCCTTCACATCCAGGCATTTTCCCTAGCTGTCCCCCATGTCTAGGATGTTCTCCTACCTCATCTCTGCTTATTAGCTCCCCTGGGCACTTTAAAGTCCCAGCTCAAATCTCATCTTCTGCAGGAAAACTTCTTCAATCCCCTTAATGCTAATGGCTTCCCTCCATTGATTGTTTACAATTTATCCCAAGTATAGCTCATTTGAACATTGTTTTGTCTTCCCCAATACACCATAAGCTCCCAGAGAGGAGAGAACATCTTTCACCTTTTACTGTATCTCCAGCAAATAGCACAATGCTTGGCACAATTCGAGTGCCTTATTTGGGAACTGACTGACATCTAAATCCAATCAGTTTGCTAGTCTTATTGAATCTATGGCCACAATATCCTTTGTATCCCTTCCCTTCTCTCCATTCACATGGGCAGCAATCTAGTTCAGACTGTCTTCATCTCTTACTTGAACTATTTCAATAGTCTTCTTATTCTTCTCTTTGCCTTTGCTTTTTCCTCTCTGCAATCCACCCTCCTTTATGGACCTGCTAAAATAAACTTCCTAAAACACAAATCTGACCATGTCATTTCTCTGTGACAGTGGTTACCTCTTACTCTAGGATAAAATAAAAACTCTTTTGTTTGCTGTTTAAAGTCTCTTGGAATCTGGCTACAGCCTACTTTTACAAATATGACACATTACTCCATTTCAGATCTTCTCAATTCTAGACAGTCTGGCCCTTTTCCTCTTCCCCAATTTTAGGATCTAATTTCCTAACTCACAGGTTTAGGATACACTTTAATTATTAAGTCAGCAAACATTTGTTTAAAACCTACCATGCACACAAAACCCTGCTTTGCACACAATAGATGTTTAATAAAAGTTTGTTGAACTTAATTCTTTGAATCAACTGAACTCAAAGATAAACCTAGGTCAAATATCTTTCTCCTTTGGGTCAAAATAAGGAAGGGAGACTGTTGTTGTTTGTCCTTAGTTCTCAAAGAAGACCATGACATAAGTGAGGGAGGGCTATGCAAAGACACCAGCCTGACTTTCTCTTCCTGAGCCATCTGGGTCATGTGGCTGATAAATATCAGGATGCCTAGAGATGACACAGGATACAGTGGAAGACCTTGACCTTTAAAAGCTCAGGTCTTAAGCAGGTCTCAGTTTGAGTGATGAGGCAAAGAATGGCCTCTTTAACCTAGTCTAGAAAAAGAAATCAAACTAGGAGGGGAAGACCCTCAGGGTTTCTGGGCAAAACAGAAACAATTCATATTTACATTCACTTTGAGTCAATAGGAGACCAAACAATGACCAAGTGGGGTTTGGCCCGAGACCTACTCTTGGCCAATCAGTGAGTGAATTTGTAGCATCTAACACTCCTAATGAAGCAAAAGGCACAAGTAGACTGATTATTTCACTGATGACACCAAAGGGAAAATGCCCCCTTACAAGTCACCAACAAAGGATTGGACCCTTTTTCTTAACTATTCAGAGTACTGGCCCTGGAGTCAGGGAGGTCCAAGTTCATATCTGACCTCATACACTGACTCAATCTGTGATTTTGGGCAAGTTGCTTTGTCAGCCTTAGTTTCCTTGACTGTAAATTGGGCATGACAATACTGTCACATCTTATGATTCCAATCTTGGATATTTGTAAATAACTTTACAAATCATAAAGCACTACATAAATGTTAGCCATTGTTTTTCTTTTTGTTTCTAGTATGTAGTTACAAGTCTGTGACAATTTTTCAATGATCAAATACCAATAGCTTTATTTTTAGAAAACCCTAAGTTTATATTTAAAAGATAAATAAAAGAGAACTGAATTCATATTGCAAAAAAATTGCCTTGATAAATTTATATACCAATAATGAGTTCCATTACTGCAATGACGAAGGGAGACTAAGTTTCATTATCCTGTAGATCCTATTGGCATGTACCTGGGGATCTTCCAAACTGAACCTAGAAGATAACAGTGCAATCTCTTACAATAAGATCAGATCTTCCACTGATTTATCATTCTTGTCAGCCTCTGCCTTTTGCTGTAGAGTTTCAGTACAGGAATGGTCAGGTTTTAGTGTTTAGGTTAGTGTTTAGGGTTTAGTTTAGGTTAGTGTTTCTTTGCTGCCATATAACCCATTGTTGAGTTCTCTCTTAGTGCCTGAGTCTTCATTCTTCTTTCCATGTTGGCTGTCCATTCATATGCGCTTGTGATAATGAAGCATGGGAAAGTAGCCAATTGGTTTCATACATCTACCTTTCCAACTTGCTTTTCTAGGATATCTTCCATAATTTTGCAAACACAGAAAATACAGACTTACTGTGAATGGTGTACTACGTGGAATAAACATTTCATCTCTGTTACCTGTCTGTTACAGACACTTACGTTCCTTGTAACATGAGTGTACACGAAATCTCTACAGATAAAGAGAATAACACAGAGAAACAACTGGGGAATTCCTGCACTAAGGTGAGGAGAAAAGGAATAAAAATCAAGTTAGAAGACAGGGAAGCTGGAAGATAGGTAGAGGACTCAGATAATGTAGATGACATCAGTAGTTGTGGGCCAGGTTAGCACCATCACAGCAAAAGGGAGGTGGGAAATACTGAAGATAAACATTGCCTACTTTATATTTTTGTTTAGTACTCAAGGGTAGGAGGATCAAGAGGCAAAGTCTGATTGTGAGGTCATTTTACCTTGGCAGGTGTATTGCCAAGGCAATATTCACAGTGCTGATGGCTACTATGAATGTGCTGGAGTAGTTCTGAATCACAAAATATAACAGTTCTCCATACAGAAGGCAGAACCAAAACGTTCCTTCAGACACCAGAAAGCCAAATCCCAACACCAGTAAACTGAATCCGTCATAGCAACAAAGAAGTTAACACAGGTTATCACAGCAGGGAGCAACTCTATCCCAAAGCCTCCTCCTACCACATGTGACTTCGGCTTCCATTTGGTTTAAGCAGGCCACATGGAGCTATTAATGGATGGGAAGGTCTTCAAATTAAGCAAAAATACATTAACAATGCAGCAGGAAACCTAGCTAAGGTAGCAAGGTATGAGAAAAGGAGCTAAGGACAATTAGCTTCTCAGGAACACCTGAGTCTGAATTTACCTTTTATGCTTATTAGCTGTGTGACCCTGGACAAATCACTTCTCTGACCCTTCGATTCCTCATCTATAAAATGGAGATGATAATAGCACCTACCTCACAGAATTGTCATGAGTATCAAACAAGATCAAACAAGTAAAGCTCTGTGCAAATATTAAAGTTTATTATTAATATTATTATTATTATTATTAATGATATATCTCAAAAAAAGAATAGGCCTCAATCTTTTGGTTGATCAAATGGATGAAGTGACTCCATTTATTCTTATACTTTTTGCAGCTTTGACATCTCTGGAGAGTAGGTTCAATGGAAGAGAGCTCTTCTCAACTTCTTCCTTATTGTCCTTATACTACTACTACCACTACTACTACTACTGCTGCTGCTGCTGCTACTACTACTACCACTGCCACCAGCTAGGATATGTATGTGTATATATACATATATGTGTATATAAATATACACACACATATATTTATTATAGCATTATTATTAATATTATTAATATTATAATTATTATATGTTACATATATAACAGTGGCAGCTAGGTGGTATAGTGTATACAATGCCAGACTTAAAGTCAGGAACACTTGAATTCGAATTTACCTTTTATGCTTTTTAGCTGTGTGACTCTGGGCAAATCGCTTCCCTGACCCTTAGATCCTTCATCTGTAAAATGGAGATGATAATAGCACCTACAAACAGGATAACATGTAAAGCTCTGTGCAAATATTAAAGTTTATTATTAAAATTATAATCATTATTATTAATAGTAATATTAATATATGTGTAATATTAATATAAATATATACATATATTATATATATATATATATATATATATATACATATATCTAGTTAGCTAGCTAGCTATATATCACTGTAAAGTTTACAAAGCACTGGTATGTGTTATTTCATTTAATTCTTGTAAGTTAGGTGCTACTTTTTTATCTCCATTTTATAGATGAGGAAAGTGAGGCTGAGGAAGGTGAAGTTACTTGCCAAGGGTCACATCAGAGGTGACTTAGGTCTTTCTAACTCCAAGTCCAACACATGATCCAGTGCAACACCATACTACAAATGACTGCTTACAGCACTTTGTTCAGTAAAGCACTTTCCCTTTGTCAATAGCTCTGTGAATGACGTACTACAAATACACCCATGTGAGAAAACCAAGGCTTAGAGAGATTATGACTTCCCCATGGTCATATAGATATTAAGCACCATGGTTGTAATTTGAACTCTGATCTTTCTTGATTCCAAGTCTAAAACTCTTTCCAGGATACTTTGGTTCCTCCAAAATAATGCCATATAAGAAGCTAAGAAATGCATTGAGAGAAATAGCATTGAGCTGTTTTCTTGCTATTATGTGGAAAAGCACACACTGTGCTTTTTTTGCTTTTCAGTAAAACTACTTAATGTCTACTTACATGTAGACATTAATTGTACATTCTTGGCAGCAGCGCTGTCTGCATATTTGCCTGTCATATTTGCCAGTTCATTTTCAACTTCCTGACTGTTTGATTTGTTTTCTTACTTAGGGAAAAAAAATTCCATGATATATTCCCAGCAGTAATTGACTATCCAAATATTGGACAAATCCTAAGGAAACAATCCTCCAGAAACACATAGAACTGTTCTACATATAGCAGTTGTCCTAAAGATACAGAATAAAATAGTAAGGGAAAAAGAAGAAATCTAAGAAGTAGATTCTAATTCTTAAAAATTAAGTAGACATAGCTCCAGAGGACGTTCAAGTAGGTATTGGTGCTTAATTCTCTTTTTTTATATTTTTTTTTCAGGGGGGAAGGTAGGGCAATTGGGGTTAAGTGACTTGCCCAAGGTCACACAGCTAGTAAGTGTGTTGAGTGTCTGAGGCCAGATTTGAACTCAGGTCTTCCTGACTCCAGGGCTGGTGCTCTACTCACTGAGCCACCTAGCTGCCCCGGTGCTTAATTCTTAAAAGTAAACAATAGTAGTTATAATTTAGAGGAATCTCTAATTCCCTTCATGCTCTATTGTTAGGTCCTTGCACACATTAGCCATCTTTGTAAATAAATAGTTAATAGCTATTCAGTCAGGGGCATAAAACTTTGTCTAGAACAGTGGCAGCTAGGTGGTATAGTGTATACAATGCCAGATTTAAAGTCAGGAACACTTGAATTCGAATTTACCTTTTATGCTTTTTAGCTGTGTGACCCTGGGCAAATCGCTTCCCTGACCCTTAGATTCCTCATCTGTAAAATGGAGATGGTAATAGCACCTACAAACAAGATAACATGTAAAGCTCTGTGCAAATATTAAAGTTTATTATTAAAATTATCATCATAATTATTAATACTATATCTCAAAAAAGAATAGTCCTCCATCTTTTGGTTGATCAGATGGATGAAGTGACTCTGTTGTTAATTAGGACCCTCTGGATTCTAAATCTACAACTTCATTGGAAAAGGGGTTTGGAGAGTGGGGTTGGAAAGCATCCAACCTTCAGATGTAACAGAGCTTGAACAGCAAAAAATTGGATACTTCCTCCAGGTCTCAAAAGGGGCAGAACTGAGCAGACCTAGATGTGATCTCATTTGACTAAAAGCAGTTGGTAGGGCTTTAACATACTGATCCTATAATCTGTTGTTTGCATATTCTGCTCCTTTCTCTCCCTCTGTCTCTCTCTTTGTGTCTGTCTCTCTGTCTCTCTCAGTCTTCCTCCCCGCGGCCAACCCCCACCCCCCCCCCCCCCTGAACAAAGGAGCATTGCTTGGTTCTTTCCTGTTTCTTTTAAAGGTCCATGGCAAGCACTACTAGGCCTAGGGCAAGTATTAATTTGCAATGCATTGTCATCTTCCTTTCTGAAACAATCATTTATCTAACATTTCACATTACTGTTAAGAATTCTACTTTTATTATACAGAAATTTTAAAAACACGCAGAATTTTTATGTTTGAACTGAACTAGAAATTTCCTACTGAGAGCCTTTTTTGCTTGTTAGCTACCTCTACCAAACAAAATTATTTATTTAATAAAAAGTGAATTACTATTCAGCCTACTGGGTGGTCTGTTAACCATGGGACAAAGGTCCCTAGGTCAAAAGAATAGTAGGCCTTAATAACGTTGTTAACTTTTTTTGGCAGAAGGGTATAAATAGGCAAGAAACTGGTCAAGAAAATCAAGGAGTCTGAATAGCTGATTGTACAAGTAGGAGAGAAGATCCCAAATTTACAAACTTATGCATTTCTATCCTTTTATTTGTTGATTGGGCCATATTTTGATATGCAGTTGGGTAGACAGCACCTGGACCTGATATATCAGGCGTTACAAATGGACCTAGAGCTGATCAGTGGGAGGAGAACAAACTAGATTGATTACCTTTGGGAAATTGCACAGTGCTTTGAAAAACCCCAATTTTTTCTCTGAAACAAAGGCTCATTATTTTAATACCAGTATTTTTCTGGGAATTCTATATTTGTTTGAGTCAGTGAATGCCAGTATTAAAAAATTAAAGTTGAAGATCACACAAAGGATAATGGAAAGGTGCATTATATATATTAAACACTTTAATAGGAAAGAATTGGATAGTGTCTTAGTTGATATGGTCAGAGATCTATAACTGAGGGAAAAAGATAAGCCTCTTATGTATTGAGAGCAAAGGATAACTGATGGATAGCCTATGTGTTCCATTGGCATCCATTCAATGTCAAAAACTCTAAAAGAGACCCCCTGCGGACATGGGATAATGATGCTGTGGAGGTTTTCCAGGACTACGTAGTCAAGAGTCAGTCATGAAATGTTGCCATCTTCCTCATAGGAGGAAGTCCTCACATTGCTGAGATCATAAATTCCTTGAAGTAGCATTTTTTGTGCATTAGGAACTAGTTATTAATGACCAATATTTAGAGATTGTTGAGATCTCTGAGATTGTAAATATGTTTGTTCTTTATTTGTTATTTTGAGATCAGTTGTATCTAGGTCCTGTTCATATCAGACATTCCTTATTTTATCTGAAATAAATTTTCTATTTATATTGTAGATGCTTAATTCATGTTTGTTGTATTGTGTTTGCTTACTAGAGAGTAATAGAATTTTAAAGGTAGAAAGACATCAGATAATCTGACCCAATTCCCTTATTATACAGATGAGGAAATGCTGAGAGATATTGAAAAATGTCCAGGACAGAGACTCATATCTGAATCTGTGCAAACTATTGCACTTAACCTGTTATATTTGCTGGCTAGATCTAGACAACAGATGATACTCAAGCATTGTATCTCACACAAGCCATCTCATCATTTTCCTACCCTGTTCCTTCACACCAGACCTGAAACCTGGACCTTCATTCAAAGGCTTCCTGAATACATATCCCAGTCTTTGGGGAAATCAATCCACTTATATTTGGGGATCCTGCCTCAGGGTCTGACCTAGTTGCTCTGGTCTATGACTGAGTGTATATAAACCAACCCAATTAGTCCACTATAGTTACTGGCTAGCCCAGATCTTAGACTGTGCTTTAGCTTTACATCCCTTCCAGACATCCAGCTATCTATCCTTACTACTCTCCTAAAACTCACACTTCCCAGAATAAAACTTCCTTTTCTGGTCCCCTCTTCCCTAATATTTGTCTTCTTCCTCATTAGAAAATAAATCCTGGAGGATAGTCCTTGGGTCTTTCTGTCTCTGTCTTTGTCTCTGTCTCTCTGTCTGTTTCATATCTTTGTATCACCAGTGTTTGGCACATAGTAAGCACCTAATAAATACTTTTCATTCATCCTCAGAACTCGTAAGTGATAGAGCCTATGTTCCAAGAAATGATATCCCAAAATATTTAGATATTCATGAAAATTGGACTCATTTATATTCCTTAGGCATCCAGTTTACTTGATCATGAGCTGTGACCTGTCCACTTGTATATGTCTCATATTTTTGCACATAACTGGAATTCTAAAATTGCAAAAATTCTAAAATAAGCATCTGGGTAGCCCAGTTAACTTTTAGATCATTATTTTAAGCCTGAAAGAGGATTGTTGATGGGAAGCCTTTTTTCTTGACTGTCTTGTCTACTTAGGAATCTGTTCAAGGAAAAGTGTTCATTAATAACAGTTACTGAAGATTATTTCTCTAAACACATGCTTAGCAATATTCTCAGCTGGTGACAGGTTAAAGCTTTCTGAGTTGAATAATTCTTATTTGATTATATATTGTGAAGACTTATTTAAATTCTTCTGAATTTTCCTTCTTCCAGGCTTACCTAGAAGGGTGCCTTAAAAATTTATTGAAGTGTCATCTTTTAATATATTAAAAAAAGAGAGAGGAAAAAACATCCAGATTTTCCCAGGGCTCTGTTTTATAGGATTATTTTGGGAACTTGGAGGGTTCAAATCTATCAAGTCCCTGACTTACTCCCAAGGATTAATTTGTCCCTGAGAGAGGCTGGCTTTCTGCCTCAATTTTTTTCCAAGAGTAATGTCTTTTCCTTTCCTTTTAAAAAATATTTTCAAATATCATCATATCATATAAAACTATTAGCATTTTTCCTAGAAATTTTCTCCAAAGGTTATTTTATTTTTGGTGTCTGGTTAAAGATATTTTTTCCTTTGAGAAAGGGTTAGGCATTTATTTCAGTCTTCTACCTACAAAGACATTTTGCCCCATAGAGGAATATGAAATGTAATTACTAATGATGTGGCACCTGTGATTATTGCTAGTAAGATTTTTGAAGCAGGTTTCTTAACTAATGCTTCAAAGCAGGGTCAGAATTATAATTAACAATTATTGTACCTCAGACAAATTTATTTTATTTGGGGGAGTGAGAGTCAAGACTAAGGAAGAGTGTAGGACAGTATGGCCATGGATGCCATTGAATTGAGAGGAGTGACCTGTCTCAAAGGGAGTCTAGCCCTCAATCCAAGGATAATTTGAGGGGGAAGAAGAGGATAGATAGTCTCAGGTTGGTTATGGGACCCTTGTGATGGCAGCCTGGGAATAATTACACTGCCTAGCTTCCAATTCTATGAGATGAAGATTAGATAGGTGTTTGCCACAGGGAGGAATCACCTCTCCCTCACCAAATACTTTACTGGCAATAGTAATAATAATAATTCTATGTTACTACTACTACTAAATTTATTTATTGTCAGGCTGCTGGCTATCATGTACTAGACATCGTGCTAAGCACTTTATAAAAACTACCTCATTAGATCCTCACAACAACCCTGTGAGGTGCTATTATTACTATTCTAACAATTTCAACATTTTGATATCTTAACAATTAAGGAAACTGAGGCAGACAGATGTTAGGTGATGTGCTCAGGGTCACACCACTAGTGGATATCAGAGGAAAGATTTGGACTCAGGTCTCCCGAACTCCAGACCTAGTGCTCTATCCGGTGTGCCACTTTTCATCTCACAGTAGTTCTTAGTATCAAGAAGAGTTCTCTTATTTTACCTTACAGTATGATATTTATAGTTTTTGTTGCTGTGTTATTTAGCTGCCATTGTTAATAAGAAGTCATTACTACATTAAAGTAAATGTATATATTATCTATACACATATGTATGTAATGTAAATGGTTTAAAGCAACAACAGTTATCCAAACATAATTTCACCATAATTTAATTTTGCCACCTTAAATTCATCATCATTTCATAATAATTTCACCTTAGAGATTCACTTAGCAATGCAAAAAAGAAATACAGCAATTCATATTGGTGTTCATCATCTTAAGGTTCCGATAAGGTTATATTAATCTAGCTAACATTTATATAAATGCTCGTTTGGATTTATGGTACAGAAGCAGCAAAGATAGGGTGGACACATGAGCTTTAATTTCCAGTGACATGAATTTACTTAAACTGGAAAAAGTGATAGGCTTACAGATAAGGGCTGGACATGTGATTTGGCATGAGGACTTCTTAATGAAACAATTTCCTATGCCAATGCAAGCCAGCATTGTCAGCAACTTCAAGTCTTAGGGAGTTGATTGGAACACATTTTTAAGTTGACTTACCCAAGGTCACATAGCCAATATAGGCCAGTGGAGGAACTTCACTTGGACCCTCTATCCACTGCACTCCACTCCAGTGTCTCTAAACTAGAAAACAAACAAAAAACTTGGCACCCATAAAATATCTGATTCTCATGCAGGAAACCTTTACATTTTTTAATGAAAAATCCAAATGGTCTCATTAAAGCAAGAACAGCAGCAGTTAACTTGATAATCAGCTAGAGGTAATAGGCCTCTTGGTCTTCTTTGAACATTTTGGTGTTTCTCAATGTAAATAACTAGTGAAAATAAATTTTTTTGTTGTTCTCAGAGTAAAGATAACTGTAATAAAGTAAACAAAATTAATAGCTTGTTAGAGAGCAACTTTAAAACAACATGTTTGTCCATGTATTTATAAATATATTCAGTTGTAATGATAATAAGCACTTTCATGGAACAAAGGCAAAATTCTCACAAGATTCACATCAGGGATTCTTATCCAACTAGCATCACTTCTGTCTTTAAGCAAATAATCAATAAGCAATTATTAGGTGCCAGGCATGCCGCTGTGATACAAAGAAAAAAATGAAGCCATCCTTGCTTTCAAGAACCCTATGTTCTAAGAGAAAACAGCACACACAAAGACATTAGCATAAATGTCTTATGGGGTTCAAACACTTTCCATAACTGCATTCCATGTAGGCCATGCTACAGATAAGGGCTGGACATGTGATTTGGCATGGGGCGTTAGCACCAAATGCTAAAGCATTGGATAAACTTGTCAGATTATTCAGTCTTTGTTCACAGATATAAATTTCACATATACTTCAATTCAGCAAAATCTTTATTGAGCTTGGAACCTATGGGTTTAGGGTTTACATCCAGAATCAATAGTTTGGTCAATGTATGCAACATTATAGCATCTGTCTTGTGCTCAAGTTTTGGAAAATTTCTTAGATGATATCACACAATTTTCATATATATACAGTTTGAGGTTCTCCCACTATATCATATTTCGCATGAAACCATATTTCATATTTATGATGGCTCAAGACAAACCCAGGCCAGTGGGAATGTATCTATAGCTTTCCTAAAAATGAAAGGAGTAATTTCAAAGACCTTTGGTGTTTATATTTAACATGTAAACAGGGAACTCTGATTAACAAAGTGAATAGAATGCAGAAAATCCACTCTCCTCAGTGTCTGCAAATTAATTTGCATGTAAGAATCCTAGCACACACATCAATTTTTACATGAAATGTTATTCTTACAGATTCAAAGTTGCAAAGTACAGATTCTGCTCTAAAGAGGGTCAATTTGCAAAGAATGCTGTTAAATATTCTGCCCTTTCCTTTCCCCTTTTCCTTTCCTTTTTCTCATTTTCCTTTTGCTCCTTTTCCTTTTCCTCTTCCTCCTCCACTGCCTCCCCTCTTCTTATCCGGAATGTGGCAATTAGGGATTGCTGTAACTTTCGGCCAACTTGCTTCTTTTTCAAAGAGCTAGCAACTAGATTTCAAGCAACTAGTTTGGAAGAGAGAGCCTTTAGTTGTATTTCCTGGGTTCCTGGGTCTACATCTCTGACTTCATCTGGGGGGGTGTAGATTTATCTTTCTATTCATCAGACTGCTTGGCTTCTTTTCTCCTTACCTGCTCCCCGGCAGCTCATGTTCATATCACTGGCCATGTGCCTTATTGATTTACCTCTCCCAAGGTCATAATGTACAAAGAATTTAACCAGATTAGATAAAAGGCTATGCAAGTTCAAGTATTACCTTTATGTAATTTAGCTATAGAATATATATCCCTTGGACCCAGACCCTCTGAAAGGGGAAAAACTTTTCCAGGTTGGAGTCGATTCCCTAACCCTAGTTGCTACTCCCTAGTCTAATCCCTAGGTCATGGGGCAATAGGACTTGATATGTATTCTTACTCCCCCAGGCCCCAATAAAACTGAAGCTGCAATGTGCGGTTAATATCTCTGGGATAAAGGGTTGTAGAAACTGCGGTTGTCTTTCTTCATTACAGCTGCATTGAAAGATGGGAGATTGCAAGAGACCCTAACTAACTCTCACTTCACTTTGTTCTCACTTTATTTCCTTTAGTCCTGTAATAGAGTTTGATGGGTTTCTCCATGGAAAAGTAGCTCTTGTCTGCTACCAAAGCCCTTTCAAACGCAAGTGACCTAAGGAAGGAGTGAGTGAACTGCGACATGCGTAACTGACATTGTTTTTCTCTCAATCTCCTCTAAAAGTCTGCACCCCAGGGATGTCGTATGCATCTGTACTCTCTGTGATGTGCATAAACCCAGATGAGTCACAGCACATCTGTTACATCCCGCATTCAGAGTACCAATGACAAGATGTTTGCAGATAATACAGTATTTGCAACAATGCCTATAAATGGCCATAAGTGCAAAATAAAAATAACAAAATCTGTGAAATATTGATAATGAGTAATATTGCCTTCTATGACACACTCTCACAAGACCCATTTATACAGTTTTTGAAATAATTGTATGTTCAAGATTATAATGATCGGACAGTTCATCTTGCTGGAAACTGTTTTATGAATGTTTGATATGGCCTTTTCAAAGAGAAGATGCTCTTGTCCCAAGAGAACAATGAAAAAGCCTCTTAGGAAGGAGCAGATGTTTCTATCCTAGGAGTCCATGCCCAAGATGTTCAAAGCAGCAGAACAGCCTGTATATAGTATGTGATCAAGAGATTTCCCAGGATCATCTTCAAGAGCTAGAAGCTTACAAACATGACCTGATCTCATGCTAAATATAGCTATCATCACTTTTTTCTGAGAGAAAAAAAAAGCACATGAAGTATCCTTCAATATCTTTTCAATAGACTACACAAATTTTACTGGTACTGATGCCTCCAAATTTTGTGTGTGTGTGTGTGTGTGTGGAAATCACAAGTATACTGTCAAAAAATGTAAGTAGAGCTTGTAGTTACTTCCTTGCAAACTCTGCTGTGGTGGAAGTTTTTTTTTTTTTTTTTTGTAAAACCTAACCCTACCCAAGCTTATCAATAGTTTTTTTTTTTTTTCTGCAGTGATAGTATCTGATGCCTAAATACTCATCATTTGTCAAAGGGCATTTAAAGTTCAGTGTGTGAGGTAAGCCTGTTAAAATTCAAGTTAGAATTTATCAAAGGATCATCAATTTAGAGGTAAAAAAGACTTTAAATAGATAATCCAACACTTCATTTTGCAAAAGGTCTAGAAAGGTTGTGACTTGCCCACTGCAGCACAGAAACAAAAGAACTGATATTCAGATTCAGAACATTGGACCTCCATTCTAGTTTCTTTTCCTCATACAGCTGTCCCCCAGTATCTTTATATTTCCATTAGACTGCAAGATTCTCCCAGGCAGAGCCTGTCTCTCACTCATTGCTGGTCCCTATGCTCTCACATTCCTTAATCAGTTATTTCATATGTTTGCTAAGTGATTGTTTTAGCTTATCTTTTCTATAAATTTTTAAATAAATTTTATAAATTTATATATCTATATAAAATAACAATTTTATAATTTTTAAAAAAATTCTATAAAATTTTTACAATTTATTTTAAGTTTCACAACTATTTCAACAAGTTACAAGTCAAGGAAAGCCTAATTAAGTAACATATTCAGAATTTTCATTTTTTAAAAGAAAATAAACTTGGACAAAATAATAATTTGTTTTTTTATGTGCTGTATGGCTACTTACAAAGTTTTGTTGCCTTATCCAATCATTCTTTTCCATTCTTGAACTTGGAATTTAAGAGTACTTCATGGAGAATCTGGTTTCTAGGCAAGTTTCTGTACAGTATTAGATTTCAGTGATCTTTCTAGTCATTAAATGATCTTGTAGAAAGTCCAGGAAGTCATTTTTTATTTAGATGTATTAGGTCTCCAAGTGAAAAAAGAGAAATCAAACTTTAAATTTCTCTTGATGTGCTTAGACAGCCACACTACTGTTGCTTATATTCACCCCATCTGAGATCTAAAATTTAGGATCCGTCTGGTATAAAAACAAAGAAAGATTCTGAAGAGTTCAAGTAGCTATGCATTTTGTCACATTTTTTCTTCACAAAAGATAACCATTTCTGAGCACTTGAATGCCAAATGGAAAAGAGATATGCTCATGAAACCATTGCCACAGGAGGGCTTATTTTTTCATACCACAGTGAAAACACTTGAGTACATCTTTATATAGAAAATACAGTTCTGTCTGTCAATAAATGATAAGCCATCAGATAAAATTATCATAAATTAAAAGTGACAAAATATAATTTCTTGTGTTGTATTCTCCACATCAGAGGCTTATTTCATAATGCATAGCTCAATTACTAATTCCTGTGTAACTTGTAGTGTTACAAGAATAATGTCAGATACTGTAGAAAATCCGAAGATTATCAAATCAATGTCAGGATTGTTTAATGTCCAGATCCCATGTCGGTGTCATCATATGTTCATTGTTGACAGTTTCTAAAACTAGGGAAAAAATTAGTTCTATACTAACTCTTCTAAGCAGTGTCCTTTTCAAGTCAGTTTAATAGTGAGAACCTAGAAAATTCCTTCCTTAGTATAAGTGATAGTGAAACAAATTTAAAAGAACAATAAAGATAATAAGTTTGAAGAATAGCCTTGAACCTTCCTGGTAGAAGACAGATGAGGAAAATGGAAATTTCATAGGCAAATGTAGAAACCACCAATTCTTTGAGTCTCTCTGCTAGACTGATTAAAGGGAAATTATGGTAGCACTCATATAGTACTTTAAGATTTACAAAGTACTTTACAAATAATGTTTCATCTTATCCTCCCAACTATCCTGAAAGGTAGATGCTATAATTACCCCTATCTTATGGATGCTGAATTGAGGCTGACAGTGAGTAAGTGACTTGCTAAGGGTTACACAGCTAGTAAATGTCTGAGGTCAGATTTGACCTTGGACCTGACTGAAGGTCCAAAACTCTATCTACAATGCTACTTGAATGAAGTATTGTGGACAAACAATATTGCAGAGTATGGAAAGGGATAACTGCAAATTCTGGGAGTGGTCATCGTATGAAGTAAAGATGAGAGTATAGTCATTCATATCCCATGACACCTGTATGATATGAAGACAGACTAGTTCTAGTCTTTTACGCGTTATGGATTATGACTTTGGCTTGACAATTAAGGACCACTTTATTATACATTGATACCATATTGTGTTGATGAGAATTTTCCCCCTTTCTGACTTATATGGTACACTTTAAGTTGATTGAACTAATGTTCAATAATCACCAACCATGTTAAAGTTACCAGGGATACAAAGGCAAAACTGAAACAGCTGTTGACTTGACAGAGCTTGCGTTATATTATCCTGGGGAAAAGAGGCAGATGATACAACATGGACATAAATAAGTAAAATAAAATGGGCTTTTAGAATATTTAAACACCTATAGAAATATGTGACAGTTTTCATATTTCTACAAGGTAAATTGAGGAGGGAGAAATCACTGGCAACTGGAGGAACAAGAAAAATCTCACAAGATTTTTTATTAGTAATTATAGATATAATTACAGATATATAAATTTATATATTTATGTTATATATTATACATATAATATATAATATATTTATATATTAAATATACTTATATTTATTTATAAGCTATTTTATTTTTAAAGAAAAATCTTATCAAAGAAAGACATTAAAATGAGTTTTGAAAATAAGCATTCTGAAAAGCACTCGAGGTCCAACACATTTATAACCTGTGCAAAGAAATAGAGACAGGATATGAAAAGGTAAGCTTAGGGAAAAACCAGTGGTCTAATTTTGTTGAAACCAAGACTGTGTGAAAGGGAGTAAAATATATATATACACACACACGCACAGATATACATATACATACTTATGTATATATTATATACATATACATGTGTATATGTGTATATATATATGTGTGTATATGTATATATATGTATATACACACACATACATACACACACACACACACACACACACATATATATTTAAGGGGGTGGGTAAAGGAAGAGACAGAGTCAAGGTGGACTCTAAGTTTCCAAACTCAGGTAACTAGTTTCCCTCAGTAGAAATAGGGATGATTGAATTTGGTTGGGGTTTAGGGGAGAAGAAAATTAATTCTTTTTTGAAGTTGTTGATGATAAGAAATTATTAAAGAGATTAGAGGAATTGGTAGTTACCTATGCAAAAATGAAACCATATAGAGAGAAGAGAAGAAGACAGGACCTATGATAGTTTTTTACAGAGGCCAAAGGTAATTGATTATCTGGCGTGGAAAGGGGAGAGAAGGGAACAAGCATTTATTAAGTACCTACTGTGTGTCAGGCACTGTGCTAAACACTTTACTAATATTATCTCATTTGATCCTTACATCTCTGGGTCCTTGCTATTATTATCTTCATTTCACAGTTGAAGAAACAATAAGTAACTTGTCCAGGGTCATACAGCTAGCAACTGTCTGAGACCAGATTTGAATTCAGGTCTTCCTGACTCCAGGCTTAGTGTTCACATTGTATCACTTAGGTGACAAAGGGAAAGTCAAACAAATAGGAAGGGAACTAAAAGAGAAGTGTCATCTGAAGCCAAGAAAGAAGAGCATAGTGGCTGAGAATACAAAGGTCTTTTGATTTAGCAATTGAGATGATTTTGTTAACCTGTTTAATCATGATTAATCTACTTGATCTAGTTATGGCAAAAAAAAAAAGAAATTAAATCTGGGGCAATTTGAGATACTTTGATAGTTATATGCATCTTTACTCCTGAAATTAGAGGTAAAGGAGACAAGATGCATATATTTAAGTGTATATATATATTCATATATGTATATTTATGTATGTATATATGTTGTACATATACATACGTGAGTACTGTTATTATTGTTCAGTCACGTCTGACTCTTTGTGACCCTGTCGATTGTACTGTTCTTAGGGTTTTCTTGGCAAAGATACTGGAGTGGTTTGCCATTTCCTTCTCCAGTCGATGAAGGCAGTTTCCTCCTCTATAAAATGAGCGGGAGAAGGAGATAGCAAACCACTCTGGTATTTTTGCCAGGAAAACCCCTAATGAGGTCATGGATAGTCAGGTGTGACTGAAATGAATGAATAACAACAAAAAGGGCAAGCAGAGGCTAAGTGACTTGCCCAGGGTCACACAGCAAGTAAGTGTTTGCAGCCAGATTGGAACTCAGGTCTTTGTGACTCCAGGCCCAAGGGTCTATCCACTGAGCCACATAGTTGACAGATATAAATTATTTATGTGTATATATACATGTATGTATACACACATACTTACACACACACACACACACATATATTTAAATATATACATACTTATACCCACACACAGTGGCCAACTAAATACTATAATGATTTTGTTTGATTTAGACCTGTGATTTCACTGATGCTCCTTGGTAAGGATCCCTTTACCTACCGATTATAGAGCAGCAGCTTCTCTGTAATTTAGTTTTTGAAAGCCTCCTGGAACAAGGAGAGTCATGTCAGTATGTGTGAGAGATGGGCCGAGAACACGTGTCCTCTGTCTTCTAGACTGGTTCTGTCCATTAGCACACACTGGCTCTCACTATTTAGTGTATTAAGTATAATGGTGAATTTTAAGGATTTAACAGATTTAATACATTTTTATAAAGTTACATAGATACACTTTCTATTTCTGTCATGAAATGTTTGGAAATGTTAATTTTCTAAAATATAAAATAAAAAATTGTGAGTAACAAGTCGTTTTGTCTATCCTGTTTTCAGACATGACCATTTTAAAATCATCTCAGTTCAATGAAACTCTACACTTAAAAATATAAAAGCCACGAAGCTGTTCTCAGTAACTCGTTGCTTCATAACCTTTGTTGTTGTTCATTCAATCAATCATGTCCTATTCTTCATGACCCCCATGGACCATAGCATTCCTGACTCGTCTATCCTCCACTGTCTCCTGAAGTCTGTCTGAGCTCATGTTCGTTGCTACCATGACACTGTCTATTAATCTCATCCTCTGTCATGCCTTGTTCCTTTTGCTTTCAATCTTTCCCAACATCAGAGGCTTTTCCAATGAGTCCTGTCTTCTCATTATGTGGGCAAAGTATTTAAGCTTCAACTCCAGTATTTGTTCCTTCCGATGAATAGTCAGAGTTAAAGAATTAAGTATTGATTGATTTGATTTCCAAGGAACTCTCAAAAGTCTTCTCTAACACCACAATTTGAAAGCATTGATTCTGCAGTGCTCAGCTTTCCTTATAGTCCAACTTGCACAGGCATACATTGCTACCGGAAAAACCATAGCTTTGACTATGTGGACCTGTGTTGGCAAGGTGATCTCTCCACTTTTTAGTATACCTTCCAGATTTGCCACAGCTTTCCTTCCGAGGAGCAAGTGTCTTTTAATTTCATGTCTGCAGTCACAAGCTGAGGCCAAGAATCTAAAATCCGACACTGTTTCCATTTCTTCTCTCTCTGTTTGCCAGGAAGTGATGGGACTAGTTGCCAAGATCTTTGGTTTTTTTTTTTTATAGTAAGCTTCAAGCCAGCTTTTACATTCTCCTCTTTCACCCTCATCAAGAGGATTCTTAATTCTTTTTCACTTTATGCCATCAGAATGGTACTGTCTACATATCTGCTATTGTTGGTATTTCTCTTGGCAATCTTAGTTCCAGCTTTTGATTCATTTAGCCTGACATTTCACATGATGTGCTATGCATAATAGTTAAATAAAGAAGGTGAAAAATATACAGCCTTGTAGTACTCCATTTTTTATTATATATAAATTACTTTTAGTTCCAATATTCACTTCCACATGATCTTGAGTTCCAAATTTTCCCCCCATCTCTCCCTTCCCCCCACCCTAAGACAGCAGGCATTCTGATTAACCCTTCTCCCAATCTGCCCTCCCTGCTGTCACCCACCATTCTCTTATCCCCTTCCATTCTATTTTCCTGTAGTGATAGATTTCTATACACCATTGCCTGTATATCTTATTTTCCAGTTGCAAGTAAAAACAAATTTTAACATTTGTTTTTAAAACTTTGAGTTCCACATTCTCTCCCTTCCTTCCTCCCCACCTATCCTCACCAAGAAGGCAAACAAGTTGATACAGGTTGCACATGTGTAGTCATGCAAAATACCTCCATAATAGTCATGTTGTGAAAGGCTAACTATATTTCCCTCCATCCTATCCTGTCCTCCATTTATTCTGTTCTCTCCTTTCACCCTGTCCCTCCTCAAATTTTCTATTCAGCTCTGGTCTTTTCATCAAGAATGCTTGAAAGTCCTCCATTTCATTGAATATCTATTTTTCCCCCTGAAGAATTATACTCAGTTTTGCTGGGTAGGTGATTCTTGGTTTTAATCCTAGCTCCTTTGACCTCCAGAATATCATATTCTAAGCTCTTCGATCCCTTAATGTAGTAGCTGCTAAATCTTGTGTTATCCTGATGGCGTTTCCACCATTCTTGAATTGTTTCTTTTTGACTTCCTGCAATATTTTCTCCTTGACCTGGGAACTCTGGAATTTGGCTACAGTGTTCCTAGGAGTTTTCTTTTTGGGATCTCTTTCAGGAAATGATTTGTTGATTCTTTCAATTTCTATTTCCCCCTCTTCATTCTAGAATATCAGTACAGTTTTCTTTGATAATTTCTTGAAAGATGATGTCTAGGCTCTTTTTTTGATCATGGCTTTAAGGTAGTCCAAGAATTTTTAAATTGTCTCTCCTGGATCTGTTTTCTAGGTCAGTTGTTTTTCTATGAAATATTTCACATTGCCTTCTATTTTTCATCCTTTTGCTTTTGTTTTATAATTTCTTGATTTCTCATAAAGTCATTAGCTTCCATTTGCTCTATTCTAATTTTTAAGGAATTATTTTCCTCAGTGAGCTTTTGGACCTCCTTTTCCATTTGACCAATCCTGCTTTTTAAGGCATTCTTCTCTTCATTGGCTCTTTGGATCTCTTTTGCCATTTGGGTTAGTCTGTTTTTTAAGGTGCTATTTTCTTCAGCATTTTTTGTATCTCCTTTAGCAAGCTGTTGACTCATTTTTCACGATTTTCTTGTATTACTCTCATTTCTCTTCCCAATTTTTCCTCTACTTCTCTTACTTTATTTTCAAAATCCTTTTTGAGCTCTTCCATGACATGCAACCAATTCATATTTTTCTTGGAGGCTTTGGATGTAGGAGCTTTGACTTTGTTGTCTTCCTCTGGTTGTATGTTTTGATTTTCCTTGTCACCAAAGTAAGATTCTATAGTCTGATTTTTTTTAATGCTGTTTGCTTATTTTCCCAGCCAATTACTTGACATTTTAGCCCTTTGTTTAGGTCTCTGCTTCCAGTGTGGAGGGTATACTGTCCCAAGCTTCAGGGATTTTGTGCATCTGTTTTCAGAGGTATTTCTAGGGAACTGTAAATTTTCAGTTCTTCCAAGGTTATATGATACAAGGAGAGGTGTTTATTCCTCCCCTGGTCTGTAGTCTCATCTATGAGTGACCACAAGCACTCTTTGCTGCCTTGGAATTGTGAGGAAGATTCCTTCTCCACTGCCACCACAAGCTCTGCCTTGCCAGTGCTCCTCCTCACCCCGGGACTGCTACCCAGGACTGTGGCCCAGATCCAAGCACAGGTAAAGCAAGAGAATCCTGCCTCAGTGTTTGCAAAGAAGTCCCTGCAATCCACCTTTGATTAGCTACTGGATCCCCCCACCATCTGTGGGCAGAGAGCTCTGGAAGCAGCCACTGCCACTGCTGCTACCACCACTGTACTGGGGCTGGGGCCAGGCCAGACCTTGCTCCTCTCTCACTCTAGACTGACAGACCTTTTCTACATACCTTCTAAATTGTCTTTGGCATTTGTGGATTGAGAAGTCTGGAAGCCACCACACTTGCCAGTGATTCAGAATCCTGAGGCCTGCTCTAGCCTTGTCTGTGCTGGCGTGGCCCATGCTGGACTTTACTCTTCTCTCAGACTGGTACAACAGACCTTTCCTGTCGACCTTTCACGTTCTCTTGGGCTAGAAATTTGTTTCACTCTGTCATTTCGTGGGTTCTGCTGCTCTAGAATTTGGTATTTTTGGAGGGGTTTGGGGGAGAGCTCAAGCAAGTCCCTGCTTTTACCGCACTACCTTGGTTCTGTTCCCCCCAACCCCGCCGCCTCCATTTCTAATTCTAAACCAATCAGTTGTTTTAACTGTTGCTTCTTGGCCTACATGCGGGTTCCTCAGGAGACAAATAAGATGATCTGGTACTCCTATCTCTTTAAGGACTTGCCACATTTTGTTGTGAACCAAACAAGACTTTAGTGCAGTAAATGAAGCAGTAATAGATCTTTTTTCTGAAAGTCCCTTGCTCTCTCCATAATCCAGTGGATGTTGATAACTTGGTGTCTCGTTCCTCTGTCTCTTTGCCTGATCTTTTGGCAATTCTTGATTCACATGTTGCTGAAGCCTAGCTTGAAGAATCTTAAACATAATCTTATTAGTGTGTGAAATGAGGGCAGTTATTCAGTGATTTGAACATTCTTTGGCATTGCCCTTCTTTAGGGCCGGGACGCAAACTGATCTTTTCCAATCCAGTGGCCTCTGTTGAGTTTTTCCAGATTTGCTGACACATTGAGTTTAACACTTTAACAGAATCATTTTTTAGGATTTTAAATAGCTGAGGTGGAATTGTCACCTCTACTAGTCTCACCATTAGTAATGCTTCCTAAGACCCACTTGACTTCATTCTCCTAGATATTTGGCTCTAGACTGCACCATCATAGTTTTCAGTGTTGTTAAGATCTTTTTTATATAGTTCTTCTTGCTACCTCTTTTTAATCTTTTCTGCTTCTCTTAAGTCTCTACCATTTTTGTCTTTTATTATGCCATTTTTGGATGAAACATTCTTTTGATATCTAGTTTTTTTTGAACAGATTCCTTGTCTTTTGCATTCTATTTATTTCTTCTATATTTTTGCATTGTTCATTTAAGAAAATCTCTCATTGCTATTCTCTGAAAATTTGCCTTCAGTTGGATATATCTTTCCCTTTCTCCTTTTCTGTTTTGCTTTCCTACTTTCCTCAGCTGGTTGTAAAGCCTCATGAGACAGCTATTTTGCTTTCTTGTTCTTCTTTTGTTTTGGATTTTTTTTTTTTGCTGCTTCACATGCAATAACCTCTACCCACAGTTCTTTAGGCATTCTATCTACCAGATCTTATTTCTTAAACCTATTTGTTACTTCTAATTCATATTCATAAGGGATGCTATTTAGGTCATACCTATGGTCTGATGGTTTTCCCTACTTTCTTCAAGTTAAATCTGAATTTTGCAATGAGAAGCTCGTGATCTGAGTTACTATCAGCTCCAGATCTTGTTTTAACTGAGGGTACAGAGCTCTCCACAATCGGCAAGAAAGTATATAATCAATTGGGTGGCTAGGTGGCACATTGTATAGAGAGCCAGGCTTGGAGTCAAAAAGACCAGAATTCAAATGTTGACTTCTTAGCTGTATGACCCTGGGCAAGTAACTTAACCCTGATTGCCTCAGTTTCTCCATCTATAAAATGAACTGGAGAAGGAAATAGCAAACTACTCATGTATCTTTGCTAATAAAACCCCAAATGGGGTCAGGAAGAGTTAAATATAATCAAAAAGACTGAACAACAACATACAATCAACCTGATTTCCATATTGACCATCTGGTGATTTCAATATGTAGAGTTACCTTTTGGGTTATTGAAAAAAAAGTGTTTGCTATGACCAGTGAGTTATCCTGACAAAACTGTATTAGTCTCTGCTCTGCTTCAACTCCAAGGCCAAACTTGACTTATTCCAATTATCTTTTTGTTTTCCTATTTTAGCATTTCAATATCCTATAACGAATATGACATCTTGTGTTATTTATAATATCATAGGTTTTCATAGAATTGACCAATTTTGGACTCTACATCATCAGTGGTTGGAGGATAGATTTGTATTACTGTGGTGTTGAACAGTTTGCCTTAGATTCAAATAGCTATCATTCTGTCATTTTGGGGATTATAGCCTACTACTACCTTTCTAAACCTTTATCGACTATGAAGGCCACTCTACTTATTCCAAGAGATTCTTGCATGCCTTAGTATATATAATGATTGCTGAATTAAATTCACCCATCCCTGTTCATTTGGCGTTGCTGACACCCAAGGTATTGAAGTTTAATCTTTGCCTCTCCTGTGTGACCACATAGATATTACATTCCACTTTCCTATGCAATATTGATCTTCACAGCATTGGATTTTCCTTTCATCACCAGACACATCCACAGGTTTTGGACAGCCACTTCATTAGTACTAGAGCTACTTGTAATTGTCCTCTGCTCTTCCCCAGTAGAGTGTTGGACACCTTCTGAACTGAAAGGATCGTCTTCTGGTGTCATACCTTTTATCACTTTAATAGTGTCCATAGGATTTTCTTGGCAAAGATACTGGAGTGATTTGCCATTTCCTTCTGCAGTGGATCACCATTTTTCAGAACTCTCAGCTATCACCTGTCCACCTTGGGTAACCCTGCATACCATGGTTCGTAGTGTCATTGAGCTATGCAAACCCCTCTGCCATGACATGCAATGACCCAGGAAGGCTCCTTTACTGCAAGGAACATCCTCATTTTTTAGTGTCAACAATATTTTTGTTAAAGAAATTAGTAGTCATTTAATACATTTGTTGAATTTAATTATATTGAAAAATTAGGGTGTGTCTTTGTATGTTTAATTAGGTTGCAGGAGACTCAGGAGATAGCCTTTTTTCTTCTGTTGGCATCCCTCACTCACCATCAGTAAACAGTTACATTTTAAACTCAAGAAAAATTTTGTCTCATGGAACTGACAGCTGAACTTTATATTAGTATTTTAATAGAAACTTACGACACATGATGTGAATGAGATTTTCATTATATTTTTGCTATTTATTTGGCTTCAAACCAGTGGAACAAACTGAACTTGGCTTTACTATTTCTGTTAAAAAAACATGAAAAATGTATCATCTCAATTTTTTATACAGCTTGGCATTGTAATTCTGTTTATGGAAAAACAGGAGAGAAAAATATAAAATTATAAATATAAATATGCAGTATGATATATGTCATAATATACTGTTTTATACTATAATGTATGGCATAGCATAACATAACATAGCATAATGGTGGCTGGAGAGTTAATCTTGAAATTAGGAGGACCTGGGTTTAAATGCTGCCTCTAACACATTCTATATGTTCTGTGACCTGAAAAAGTCAATTCGCCTCTCAGTGTTCCTAGGCAACTTTCTGAGACTTTATGTAACTTGGAGGAGAGGTGTTCATCTTCATTTATACAAAGTTAATTTTCTCAACAGTAAGTTCTCTATACAGTTACAACCATAGATCCATATTGGATAACACGCACATATGTATGCATGTATTTAGGTGTGTGTGTGTGTGTGTGTGTGTGTGTGTGTGTGTGTATGTGTAATGAAGAATACAGATAAAAATTCATTTATGTCTGTCAAACTTAAGTGACTCCTTTCCATAAGTTCACCACAGGAGATCTCATTCAACATGTTGAGAGCTTCTATCACTTTATCTGGACATCGTAAGAGTACTAATGGAACACTCACTCTCACCGCATAACCAGTATATCTTTTTTTTTGATTATTCATTTCTCTGATCACATAGTTTACTCTAGTTCTCCTCCTCCTCCTCCTCCTTCTTCTTCTTCTTCTTCTTCTTCTTCTTCTTCTTCTTCTCTCTCTCTCTTTCTTAAAAGCTTCCCTCCCTCCCTCAAATGCTATAGCCTGCTTACATGCACCATGTACTTCTTTGCTGCCCACTAAATGATATTCTTTTTTCTTAATTTTTCAGAAACTGTTACATAAATTCCCAAATATATATCATCAATTGAATATTAGTATTTGAAAGATGGACTTTTGTTGCTGATAGAAATTGTGGATTATGAAAGAGTTTTGGAATTTTCCAGAGGCAATCCATTTCACCCTCTTTCTATTCCTTTGACATTCTGGGCCTAATTCATTGTCAATTTTTGGCATCTATCTAATATAGTTTGTTGGATGACTTCTATAGATTATCCATCTAATTGCATATTATAAACTGGGCAAGAGACATTCTTCCTCCCCTTGGTTTTTCCTGTTACCTATTTCTTTTTGTTGCCAGGCTGGTTGGTGGGTCCAGAATTTATCCAGGAGGTTTTGTAGTGTTCTAGAATTTACTACAACCAACATGATCATCCATAAGTAGGAGTGTCTGGAAAACCTTGTCATCTTTAGGGAATCTTTCTTCAACTTGAACTTTGCACTGGAACTGCTCAATGACAGTGATGAACTACTTTGAGCATATGTCTCTTGGTTTTATGCCATCCTTGATATTGACCACCACAGACCTGTTGAACATAGAACATCTCTGTTATTACATTTTAAAGACAATACTGAATAATGCTGGTATATGAAAGGGAAACACCTCTTTGGAAAAGAGCTTTTAAGGCAGAATTTTGCTTTACTAAATAAAATGTTTTCTTTTTTTGAAATTGAACTAATACTATGAACAGTGTGATCTTGTATTTTCTAAATCTTTCAGTCAATTGTGTAATACTAAAGATGTGGACTACTCTGGAATATCACTTACAAAAGCCTTTCCTGTTTTCTGCTTGTGCTCTCATCAGGGATGTCTTTGATTTGGACATAGGTGATTCGCATCAGTTTTCCTACATGTGGAAAATTAAGCTTATAGATTAGCTGTAGTTGTTGATGTTTTCTTAGTCAACTTTCTCCCTCACCTCCCTTCATTGGAATTAATAATAGTTTGGATCCTTTCCAAGCCTTTGAGATCTTTCCCTTCTTGAAGTAACTTGTGAATCAGTCCCTCAATGCTCTTACAATTGTGGTGATTCCTTCTTGGATCTCCTCTATGTACACTTTGGCTAATCCAGATGCTTTTGCCATTTCCTCTTCACCTTCTTCCGCTGTTAGGAAATCCAACACTGTGGTATGAGGCTCCAAGTATGCTAGTACCACTCTCCTTGATAGTAAAAGGGTATGTTATAAAAATCTTTGTAGATTTTTTTCACTCTTTCCTTATGTTGTCCTCTTTTCATTTATGTCCTCAAATGCCCTTTTGGATGACTGCTCAGTTGAGTCTCTCAAATGTGTTCTTTAAACTGTTTTTCCTTTCTTTACTTTTTGTTTTATGATACTATAATGCTCATAACATTCTACCATTTTTTCTCTGTGCATTATGTCTATAAACTAAGGTTATTTTTAAGCTCTATCGATAACCGTTCTGGTAATTAATGTATATCAGTTAAACTTCTGCATGATATTTTAGTTGATACCAGTTCTTTTCTTATTTCCACATACCATTTTCATCATAAGTATGTTTAATTAGGAGTTATTTTAATTAATGATATTTTTATCATTTTATTTTTCTAGCTTTAAACTGAATTTGATCTTTTCTCTGAACAAGTCAGTGGTCTGACTATACACAATCAGATGACTTAAGACTGACTCTCACATTAGTAATGTGTCATTTCTTGACATTTAAAATACCATGAATATTATTTTTATTAATATTATTTTTGTGATATTATTTGGTCCTTACCATGTCTAGCATCTTCTGATTTTTTTTGAAAGAAGTATACATAATCTAGAGGTATGAAGCTTCTCTGCATCAAAGTAAAATATCATAGTGGATTTTTATTTCATTTGGATGGTCTTATTGAGTTCTTTGTAATGTTTCTCTAACTTTTCTTCCTCTGTAACAGATATTTGTGCTCAAGTGCCAGTTATTTTCATGGTGGTCTTTTCATAAATCCAAATCATGAGCACCGTAATGAAAAATGACTCAATATCCTATGAAATGATGTTTCATGTTGCACATGCTAAAACCAACACGGTCAATTTCTTTATCTGCTTCTTTGATAAGAATCTATAAGCCATCTCGACCTTTAGTTCCTATTTTCTGGTTTTGTTCATAGTGAAAATATCAAGATTGCTTTTTTTCAGTTCCTCCAGTAGTGTTCTCACTTTGAGAATTACTAAAGCAAAGTTCTCAAACTCTAATTCTTAAAACAGAGGGTATTCTTCTCCTCTTTAATGTCTTTCTGCCTGAAGAAACAGAAAACTTTTAAAAAATCAAGTCAATTTTATATTTTGAAATATTTTAAATTTTTTCATAGCTTTCTATGACTATGAAATTTATCACTAAACACTGTAAGGAAAGGCCAGTTGAACTAATACAAAGCTTCATCAACTTGCTTGTCTAATTCTTTCAATAATGAGTTTTTCCATATTTGATAGCTTTATGAGTAAAATGTAGTAATGTCAAAAGTTTTCTTTAATTTAAATTTCTTCAATAATTAGTTATTCTGGCCATTTTCACATGACTATTGAAGAGTTCCCCACACTGACAAAATTACAGATTTTCAAATATTTGTGTTATTTTTACAATCTTCCTAATGTTGAACCACTTGCTTTGTTCCTAAAGTAATCATTCTAAACTATTTTCAATATGGTAGCCTCACAGTTCTACAAGTATATGAAAAGCTACCTCATGTGGCAAATGGTTTAGACTTGTTCTGCTTGGCCCCAGAAGTTTTCATGGGGTGCTTGGGTGGTTGTGCTTGGACCCCAGTTCTAAAACCACATTCAGTTCTAAAATCACATCTCTCTCTAGCCTCAAAATCCTGTCTCTCTAGTTCAAGGGCAGCATGCCCCAGCAACACACTTATCTGTACTCCTTTCACAGTAGGCAGCTGTGCCTATCTATAGACTGACTCCCTGTGTACTGATAATTGGCTGTGCACTGAGTCATGACAATATTTACTACTTACTGACCTTATTGATATGTATCCTAGATATAGTCAAATGTATATTCTCTTACATTTATTTTGTCTAACAAGACATCTGAGGAGAACCACCTACATATTCCCAGTCAGCCCTGACTATTAGTTAACTTAGTGACATTTCACAGTCAAAACCACTCCTCCTACTAACACCCCCTTGGGCTATTTCCCAGTGAACTCTGGGTAATACGCCTGTGCAGTAGATACAAAAAGTGCATGTTCCTTTAAGAACTGATCGCCCATTAACCACTCCCTAATCCCACCCCCAAAACACCTAATTGACATATTTCACCCCTAAATCTCTTATAAAAACTTCTGCTGAGTCCCTGTAAGGCTGTAGGTTCCCTAAGAACTCTTGCCTGCTGTAAAGCGTAACAATATACTTTTGCCAACTTGACTTAAAGATTGCTTGGGTCCGTGAATTCATTCCAGGTGACCTTGCATTGGGAACTTTAGTTTTGGGATTCCTGAATCCCTGGGTTTTTTTCTCCCTCAACAATTTCAATCTCAGATTTTGGATTGAGGTAAGGGAAAAGCTTTCTAACAATTAGAATGGTCAAATTAAACAGTTCAGGACAAATGAAATGCAGTGGAATGAGCCTAAAAGAAAGTTAATGCCGCCATATTTTCATTTGCTGCATTACCCTTTTTGTTTACTAGTCATGGCATCTTTATGAGCAAAATTTAATCTTTTGGGAGGTTGCCTATGTTCTCTTAAAAGAAATGCAGAGTACCAAGACTAATTTACATGGAAAATATGGTGTATTTTTGTGAGAACTAGGCCATAATTCAGACTTGTCAGGCTGATTTGAATGTTTTTAGTACTCACAACTTCTGTGCCATCCTTGCTAACTCTTTAATGTTTTAAATATTTAGAAATTCTCAGCTAAAAACAGGGCTTCAGGCAAGAGGAAAATACTGGGACTAAAATGTAGTACCTGACCTCTCTCCAACAACCCTCCTTATGTACATGTGGTGTGTATATACACATGGAGAATATTACTTTAGAAAAAAAGTGTTCTAGCAAAATAATTCTGAAGTCATTTGTAACTATTCAGAAATGGAAAGGAGTTACACTAAAAGCCTCCTTAAATGCTTGAGTGAAGGACCTAATGCTCAGTTACCTCTGCCTCAAATCTTGCTGCCGTTTAGGGGAGTGGGAGGACAAAAGCAATTGGATTCAGCTAATAATTATTGTGTATCTACTATGTGCTCAGTACAGTGCCAGGTACTATAAGCAATGCACAGAATTGCTGTGTCAGGAACACAAGGTGAGTAATCAGGAGAACTGGATTCCAATATGAGCCATATTAATAAAGAGCTTGGTATCTTGCCCTCAATTGTTCTATCTGTAAAATGAGCAGTTTGGAGTAAATCATTCCATTTGCACTTTTAAAAGTATGTGATTCTTTAGGTTGTGGTCTCTGCTTTTAAACACATTACAATCCCTATTGGAAGACAAAGCTAACATATATGAAACTATTCATAGAGTATCCAATGAAGATATCAAGTAACCTAGCAGCCATAGAACAGATTCTATTTGGGCATGTGAATAGCTGATTTGATCACATGGGCCAAGATTTGATCTCATGGGCCAAGACAAAATTCTATTGTTATATTTGCTCAATTAGTTAACATTAATGCTATGTGAATACTAAATAGCATTGTAATATTTAGTTGTAGACATTTTTAAGGTTACTATTCCAGTTTTAGAATTTAACTTCATTTTAATCAAAGGTTCTGGTAGGTGGTACATGCCTATAACATCTGCTATTGGGGAGGTTGAAGCTGGTGCATATTGTGAACTCTGGAGTTCTGTGGTGCATTAAGGCTAAAAGGTGATTGGGTATCCATATTAAGTCTGGCACCAATATGGTGAGCCCCCAGAAGCAAGATGGACTTGACCTGCCTCAGGTTAGAAATGGGGCTCATCCAATTTCTGGATCAGAATTGGCCCTGTGACAAGTCCTGGCACTTCCAGACTGATTCAAGATAGGGAGTCCCAGTTTCATCCAAACAAAAGTTAGACAAAGTTGTTAATTTTACAATTTGGTATTTCCATATTTTTAATTTTAAAAGATTATAAATATTAAAAGGAATTAGACGTAGACATTATATCCAAGATTAAACTAATGTCAGTTATTCACAAAATCCATCCCCAAACTCCAGCAAAATAAAGCAGCAATGTCCATGGATACATGATTTTTGGAGCTAACTTGTAAATTTCAGATCATTACAGTTATAAATTTTTGTTTTATCAGTAGAGCATCTGTTGTTGCTGTTGTTGTTCAGTCATTCAGTTACTTCATCTCTTCATAACCCAATGTACCAGGGCATGTTAGGCCTTTCTGGCTTCCATTGTCTCCTAAAGTCTCCAAGTTCATGTTTGTTGCTTCCATGATGCTATCTCTTATTCTCTGCCATCCCCTTCTCCTTTTGCCTTCCATCTTTACCAGTATCAGTCTTTTCCAATGGGTCCTTTCTTCTCATTATGTGGCCAAGGTACTTAATCTGCAGCTTCAGTACTTGTCCTTCCACTGAATAGTCACAGTTAATTAATTTGAGCATTGACTGATTTGACCTTCTTGCTGTCCAAGGGACTCTCAAAAGTCTTCTCCAGCATGACAATTCAAATTCAATATTTAGTTTTATTTTAAATTATATTTTATTTTTTTCCAGTTACATGCTATGACAATTCTTAGCATTCATTTTTACAGGAGTTTGAATTCCAAATTTTTCTACCTCTCTCCCCTCCCTTCTTCTGAAAATGATAGGCAATTTAATATAGGTTATATATGTGCTATCATGTAAACATTTCCATATTAGTCACAGTTGTGAAAGAAGAATCAGATCAAAAGAAAAAAAAACAAAAAAGAATAAAGTAAGAAAAGCATACTTTGATCTGTATTCAGAATCCATCAGTTTTTTATCTGGATATGGATAGCACTTTCCTTCACGAGTCTTTACTTGTTTTGGATCATTGTGTTTCTGAGAAGAGCCGAGTCATTCATAGTTGATCATCACATATTGCTGATAGTGCGTACAATGTTTTCCTGGTTCTGCTCATTTCACTTTGCATTAGTTTACACAAGCCTTTCCAGGTTTTTCTGAAATCTGCCTGTTCATTATTTATTATTGCACAATTGTATTCCATTACATTTGTATACCACAGATTGTTCAGCTATAACCCAATTGATGGGCATCCCCTCAATTTCCAAAGTTTTGCCACCACAAAAAGGGCTGGCATAAATATTTTTGCACATATAGGCCCTTTTCCTCTTTTTATGATTTCTTTGGGATTCAGACCTAGTAATGTTATTGCTATATTATTATGTTATTGTTATATCAAAGGGTTGTAACAACAATGTGGCTAGCAGCTACTGTGGCTGTATGAGACCAGCAACAACCAGCACACAGAAGGGCTGCTAACACAGGTCCTTTGATCTGATTTTCTCAGGAAAGCAACTTTAAGGGGTTAACAATCTCAGTTTAATCAAACATACATATGTCATTCACTTAGTTCAGGGGGAAAAGATCAGCCCCCTGAACTTCAGAGCAAATACAAACAAATTGCAAACATCAACAGACAGACCTTGTCTGATTCAAATCATAATTCAAAGTTACCAGAGAAGCACCAACATCTATCGGTCTGGGTAACAAAACCAGGGGATGGGTTCAATGGCTCGCCCAGAGTCTTTTCACCCACATTCTTTCAATGAGTGTGCCCCAAAAAAACAAAATGCCAATCTCAGATCTTATATACTTGTTTCAGAACCCTGAGGGCTTGAGGCCCGCCATTTAGAGTGTGAGAAATCTCTAACCCCAAGAGTGTGGGAAAGCTCCAACCACCAGCATGACATCATATATAATTCAATGATTCTCTCATTGTCTTAGTGCTGAGAAACACTCCAAGACAAAAAGATCCCACTTTACCTGCCCCATTCAAACAAAGAACAGTGAAAAGTCTCATTTTGCTTGCTATTACAAGGGTATACACAATCTGGTTGTCCTTTGGGCATAGTTGCAAATTGCTCTCCAGAATGATTGGATCAGTTCACAGCTCTACCAGTATTGCATTAGTGTCCCAATTTTCCCACATCCTCTCCAACATTTACCATTTTCCTTTTTTGTCATATTAGCCAATATGATAGGTAAGAGGTGGTACCTCAGTGTTGTTTTAGTTTTCATTTCTCTAATCAAAAGTAATTTAGAGCACTTCTTCATATGCTATAGATAGCTTTGATTTCTTCATCTGAAAATTGCCTATTCATATCCTTTGGCCATTTAAACAATTGGCAAATGGCTTGTATTCTTATACATTTGACTCATCTCTATATATTTGAGAAATGAGACTCTTTTCAGAGATATTTTCTTTAAAGATTGTTTCTCAGCATTCTGTTTACCTTCTAATCTTCGTTGCATTGGTTTTGTTTGTGCAAAAGCTTTTAAAGTTAATATAATCAAAATTATCTATTTTACATTTCATAATGCTTTTGTTTGGTCATGAACCTATAACTCACTTAACTTCTCCTTTAAGGATTTGGATGCTATACCACGTGGTGCCTATATGTTTAGTATTGATAATACTTCCTTGTCTGTGGTACCTTTTAGTAAGGTACAGTTTCCTTCCTTATCTCTTTTAATTAAGTCTTCTTTACTTTTGTTTTGCCTGAGATCATGATTGCTACCCCTTCTTTTATTTTTTTACTTCAGCTGAAGCATAATAGATTCTTCCCTAGAACCTTACTTTTACTTTACCTGTGTCTGTCTGCTTCAAGTGTGTTTCTTCTAAACAACATATTGTAGGATTCTGGTTTTTGATCCTCTCTGCTATCTGCTTCCATTTTATGGGAGAGTTCATCCCATTCCCATTCACAGTTATGATTACTATGTATTTCTATCTATCTTATTTTTCCTCCTCTCTCTCCTTTCACTCTTTCCCTCCTCACCAGTGTTTTGCTTCTGTCTACAATCTCCCCTGATCTGCCCTCCTTTCTATCAGCACCCTCCCCACTTTACTTAATCTCCTCCCTCCTACTTCCCTGCTGGGTAAGATTGATTTCTATATTCAACTGGTTGTGTATATTATTCCCTCTTTGAGCCAATATTGATGAGAGCAAGGTTCAAGCCATGCCCATCACCCACTCTCTGATCTTTCCCTCCATGATAACAGGTTTTTCTTGCCTCTTCATGTGAAATAATTTACCCCATTCCATCTCTCCCTTCCTTCTGCCTCCAGTGTACTTCTCTTTCTCATCATTTAATTTTTTTTATGTCATTCCCTCAAATTCACCTTATACCATACCCTCTGTCTATGTATATTCCCTCTAGCTCTACTATTAGCGGTACAATTTTTAAGAATTACAAGTATCATCTTCCCATGTAGGGATGTAAATAGTTCAGCTCCATTGAATCCATTATGTTTTCTTTTCCCTTTCCCCCTTTTTAGGCTTCTTTTGGGTCTTGATACTGGAGATATTTTTTGTTGTTGTTGTTCAATTCTGGTCTTATGAAAGCTTGAAATCCTCCTATTTCATTGAATGACCATTATATCCATTGAAGTATTATGCTTAATTTCAGTGGGTAGATAACTCTTGGTTGTTGTCTTAGCTCCTTGGACTTCCATGACATCACATCTTTTAATACTGCAGCTGCGAAGTCCTGTGTAAAGCTGATTGTGGCTCCCTGATATTTGAATTGTATCTTTCTGGTCACTTGCAGTGTTTTTTCCTTGACCTGAAAGTTCTGAAATTTGGCTATAATATTCCTGGGAGTTTTTATTTTGGGATCTCTTCTGAGATGTATTCTTTCCGTGCCTATTTTGCCCTCTGGTTCCAGAACATCAGGGCAGTTTTCCTTGATAATTTCTTGAAAGAGTCTGTCCAGGTCTTCCTTTTGATTGTGACTTTTCCTTTTGATTGTGACTTTTAGGTAGTCCAGTGATTCTGATATGTCTCTCCTGGATCTATTTTCCAGGTCAGTTGTTTTTTCCAATAAGGTATTTTACATTTTCTTCCATTTTTTCATCTTTTTGGATTTGTTTGATTGATTCATGATGTCTCATAGCGTCATTAGATTCCACTTGCCCAATTCTAAATTTTATGGTATTGTTTTCCTCAATTAGCTTTTGTACTTTCTTTTCCACTTGACCAATTGTACTCTTTAAGGAGTTGTTGTCTTCAGTGGATTTTTGCATCTTCTTTTTCATTTGGCCAATTCTACTTTTTAGCAGTTTTCCAAGCTGTTGAATCTTTTTTTCATAATTCTCTTGCTCACTCCATTTCTTTTCTCAAATTTTCTTCTACCTCTCTTATATAATTTTAAGTGCCTTTTTAAGCTCTTCTACAAGATCTTTCTGGGCTTGAGACCACTTCCCTTTTGGGGGGGGGGACTTGAACATAGATGTTTTGATGTTATTGTCATCTTCTGAGTTTGTGTCTTGGTCTTCTCTATTGCCATAATAACTTTCTATGGTCAATTCTTTTTCTGTTGGTTTTTGTTCATCTTTTTTGGCCTTTTTCCTTTCTTTTAAATTTGAGCTATGCTCCCAGGGTGGTGGGGGTACTCTCTCAGTCTTCTTGTGCTAGGGGCTACAGGCCCTGGCTATGTATCTGGTGCTGCACTGATGTTTCTCTAAGGCCCCCATGGGACCCTCATGTCTGGTGCTGCACAGAGGGGGTGGTTTGGAGGAGTAGCTGGTCCTGTTGGAGACTCTAAGGGTCTGGCAGCATACCTGGTGCTGAGCCAGGGTCCTATTGGTAGCATCCGGTATGTCAGAGGCTGGTGGGGTGTTTTTGTGTTTCCCTTGGGCCACCCTGGAGCACTTGGTGATCTGGCTGCTGGAAACTGCCTATTTGCCTGAGGCTATGTTGAAGCAGATGGTGGTTCTCAGAGTTAGATTCTGCCCATTCTCTTGGCTATGCTGAGGCATATGAAGAGTCTTGGTGTTGGCTTTTGCCTGTTCCACTGCACTAGGATTAGGATCTCCCACTGGTTTGCTGAGGTGAGGCTTGCTTCTGGCTTGCTGGGCTGATTTCTATCCTGGACTGTGGTCCCCTTTTACCCAAGTGAGCTAGACTTTTCTTGCCAGTCTTCAAAGTTTCTTGGGCTAAAAAAATTGTTTTACCCTGTCTTTTTGTTGATTCTGCTGTTCCAGGATTTCTTTGGGAGTATTATTTTATGGTTTTTTGGAGGTGAATATGGGAGGGTTATGGCAATTTACTGCTCACTCAACCACTTTGGCTCCTAGAATTCAATATTTAAAAAAAAAGTCAAAAATTGTTTTTATGTGTAACTGGGAAAAATAAAATATCAAAAAAGGATTGAGAAAGGAGTAGGGCAAGGCTATATATTGTCATCATATTTATTTAACTCATATGCAGAGTACATCATGCAAAATGCCATGCTGGATGAATCAAAAGCAGGAATCAAGGCTGCCAGGAGAAATGTCAACCATCTCTGATGTGCCGAGCATCTTTTATTCTATTGCAATTGTTCTTTTCGGTGAAATTTCTTTTATATGATATTCCTATTCTGATGCAGTGAGATTTATTAATGGTTTTAGCAAAAACAAAAAGAGAAAGTCAAGATAAAAATTGATTGTTTCATTATCATCAAATATAATACTGACTTCCATAATTACTCTTTCTTTTTAGAGATACTCTACTGATAGAGCTATGATTCAATATGAGTGATGAGGAAAATGAAGCTTACACCAATTAGTGGTTTGCATTGGTGAAAGGAGTGCACACACAACTATGACATCATGAATTCCTTAATTTAGCAAAAAAAATTCCACTCCATACATTTAAAATGTAAACATTTTGCATAGTTTGGAGATTTTCCTCATAAAGCACTTTGGTCAGCCTGGGAATAATTTCCTTTTTGGTAAGCAAAGGTAACAGAAGTCACAGGCTAATCAGAATTTTAAAAATCATCTACAAGGTTAGAGGTAAAAGGATTTATTTATTCTTTACTAGTTGTACTTCTGATACATATTGATTGTTGTAACTTTTTCTATCTCATACTTTTTGCCTTTTATCTTGTTTCTTGTATTTTTTTAGCAGTTTGTCTCTGGCATTCTTACTATTTGGCTACTCCCCTTTATACCATTATAGTGATATAAATCTTTATTTGCTCAGCCCCTCAATGTGCTAAATCTAGTTGGAGGCTTCAGGGATGATTGACTACAATTAAGTTTCTAGTCCCCCTTCCTTTGGTGACAGATCCCTTTACCTCTCCTAGTCTTCTCCACCTCACTATGACATTTCCTTCCCGACTCCCAAAAGTTGTACTCTTCTCCTCTTAGTGCCAGGAAGGATTAGCATTTTCTGACTCTTGCAGGTTGTGGAGAGTTCAGTCTATGTCATGACCACAAATAGACAAAAGCTGTAATTAAAACACAAGCCTGTGATATTGCTTTTCACAGGCTGTGTACAGGAGTTCTGGCTATACCTGTAATAATTTAGAGTTTTAAATGCTTCAGCTATCCAATGATATTTCAATAGACATTTAACTTGTGTAGAATTCTTCTATACTCCTCCTTTTGATGCCACTTTAATTACTACATGTGTGTATATAATGTTTTTTCTTCATTGATTTTGTTGAGTTGTAGCAATTATGCTGAAAACATCTCTGCCATCTTGTTGATTAACTAACCCCAACTCATGGTTTCAACACTTTCTTCCTTGGTAGAATTCTAAATCCTTCCCTTCTCATTTCTACCTGCATTCCTCTACTCTCAAGAAAGAGAGAGAAAATAGGAGCAGAAAACAATCTTCCAAATAATTTTCCATGTTCTGTGAAGCTCTCAAAAATCCTACATTGGGATTTCAACCATAAGTTTAATACAATTTCCATTGGTAATCCATCAAGATAAAGATGGAGGAAAGGAATGGCAAAGTGAAACTGTGGATAAGCCTTGACTTTTCTTTCAATGAAAATGCATATTTTTTATTTCCTACTAAAATAGGATCAGATGGAATAATAGGTGAATATTTAGTCTTTTGATTAAAATAGTTATTATGTATATACATGATATATATAAAATACTAATTAAAATTAAATTATAAGTCTGAAACAATGCATATTTCTATAGGAACTTATCTCATGAAAGGGACATCAATTATCTATACAGATATGAAGAACATGTTAATATATACAATTCAATAGTTCATATAATTTGATACTCAACAAATGATTAGACTTTGTATGGACTTTATGATGCCATTCATTCATGATTTTGTATGATAAAACTTACATGCTGCTTTCTGAAATAGGAAAGATCAGAGGTAAGGAGTAAAAGACCTTGAGTATCCTTGGGTCTCATTATGAAGTTATGAGAGAAATACTTAGACATCTGCATTTAAAAGAAGAAACAAAGTACAGGGATAAGTAGCACATTACTTGTTATTTGAAGGGAGGGTGAAGAGTCCTCCAAAGGTCAGTGTTGAGATTAGAATTCTTTAACATTTTCATAAATGATCTAGAAGAATGTGAATTTTCCACATTTGCTGATGCCTTTAATCAGCTCTTCTCAGTAGTGACATGCCAAGTTGAAGCTATATAACTGAGAGTCTCATAAACTGATATCATCAGATAGCACAATGTAAGGGAAAGCATCTAGAGAAAAAATAAAAATACAGGAAAATGAATATTGAATTCTTGTAGACACTCTTTGAAGACATAGCTTCCAGGGTTACCTGAACAGTAGCTTATCATAATGTGCCAATAACTATACAACTGGTTTCAAGTTTTGTTTGTTTTTCTCTTGATGAATTCAAAGTAAAAATAGTGGAAGTAGGAAAGGTCTACAAATGCGTAAAAGGAAGATACTGGGCTGTTTGACTTCTCAGTCTAGAATAGAAGATAAAGGCTGAGAAGATTTTTTTTTTAAATCATGAGTAGTTTTGTTGTTATTTATTCCCTATCTAGTCCCATTTCATTAGAACTTAGAACATTATAAAATTTCAAGGAAGTTGTCTTAATAAAAATAAAATGAACTACAGTAAACCTTAATGAGAACAGTCAGAAAGTTAAGTGTTCTTGTTCTTCAAATTTTCTGGTTGAACAGGGTTTAAGTAGCATAACCCATCTACTGGTTTCACTCTCCCAACTTGTGCTGACAAGTTGAATTCTTAAAAAGAGACTGCTGCCTAAGGTTCTAGGGCTCACCATTTTGATGATTGCTCCCAATACTGTAATTCAGTATTTCTCAATAGAGCACTTATTAACAATCAGACAGCCGATTCAATTACCTCTTAACTATTTGAAAAAATACTTTTTCTTACCAAGAACAGTTCTTACATAGCAATTCTCCACAAAACGTGGAGCATGCTCTCCCAAAAAAGCACATAGAGTCAGCATCAGAATAGGCAAAAAATGTGAAATGGTAGTGAGGCACACATAGAAGGAAAATATGAGGCCAAAACAGCTCATAACTTTGGAAGGATAGGGCATCGATATATTTTCTCTGAAAAATCCTCAGAAAGTTCACTACAAAGTAGGGCATCAGTGTCAGTAATGGAAAAGCTGGTCCCCTACTTAGCTGAGTTTGCTTCTCACAGGGCATATAGCTTTTTACGTGGAGGTCAATTTCCTGGAATCCATGGGCTATTTATTCAATGGACAGTTGCGGTCTCCAATACCTTTAGCCTTAGGCTTGGCTGTACACTAATGTGCTCCTTCAGAAAGGGCAGAGACCTTTAGCCTTGGATTGGCAGAAGCCCCTCTAGATCTGCTTCCTCAGGGTCTTGGCTAGTCAAGGATTGGAGAATCATAGCCCCCTCCTCTTCCATAACCCTTCTGGGCATAAAGTTGGGATTCCTCAATGAGGAACCAATCCTAATATATGATGCTGACTCAGGAAATTTCTGTTGCTTTATGAAAATGGTCTATGGCTCTGCAGGTCTTTTCATATATAATTGAGCAATTCAACCCACTACACATTATAGCATGCTTTATTTACACCAGAGAAGGCCTCACCATTTCTTCTGGGGAGGGGGTGAGGGAGGACAAACTCTTAGACTAGATTTTCTCCCAACACTATAGAAAATATTTCTAAAATATAGTTGCTCAATCACCTGCTATAAAAGTACAATTTAAGGCTCTTTGCAAACCCGAAAGTGCTATATAAATGCTAAATGTTGTTGTTTTTAAGAAACATGATTGATCTTGCCCTATTTCAAGATTTCAGAACCTCAAAGCCTAAAAAAAGACCCTTAGGAATCTTTTAGCTGGTACTTGAATGAACTAAGAAAAAATGCTAGCAATAAATGGTCAAAGGACTCCGACGAACTTACTACTTTCTAAAATACACCCTATTCTATTTTTTAAAAGCTTGAATGGTTAGGAAAACTTTCTTTACCTTAAATCTAAATATACATCTCTAAAACCTCTGCCCATTGCTTTCACGCCTGCTCTTTGGGACTCAGTAGGACACTTTTTTTTTCTATAGAACAAATAGAGGGAATATTCTCTTGGACATTGCCGAAGAACTTGAACACCGTTCTCATAGCTCCCTTAAGTCTTATCTCTCCAGGTTAACCAACCTTTATTATTTTAAATAATATGACATGGTCTCCTGTCCTTTTCCCATTCTGGATACATATTAGAATTCCAGTGTCCATCCTAAAATGCAATGCCCAAGAATGTGATACAGTACTTCAGGTGTGTTCCAACTAGGGTTGAATACTGTGGGGCTTGCACCTCCTTTGTTGGACACTATGCTTCCTTTAACATTGCCCAAGATCTCATTAGCTTTTTTGGTTTCTTTTTCACACTCTCAACTTACACCTGATTTGAAATGTATTAAAACCTCCAAATCTTTTTCTCTTATCTAACTACACCTCCACCATACAATATATATACATTTTTAAGCCTAAATATGAATTACTATCAAATTAATGTTACTACGACTATCAAATTAAGTCTTTGGATTCAGTTTAGCATTCCAACCTAACAAGATCTTTCCATATGTACACTTTGTTATCTGACATGCTGGCTTTTTCTCCAAAAAATTAGCTATTCCCCCATTTTTAATTTTATTTATCTTCTAGAGACGTAGATATAAAAAAATGAAGTCTGGATCAAAGGTTAATTGTATAACATAAATGATTTGGGGCCATAGTCTATCTGACCTTGTAAAATAGTTATTTGTATATTTTATTTACTTTGCTAGACTGAAAATTCTTTAAGGACTGTATCTGGTTTTTTTTTTGGAGGGAGGAAGGCAGGGCAATTGGGGTTAAGTGACTTGCCCAAGGTCACACAGCTAGTAAGTGTGTCAAGTATCTGAGGCCGGACTTGAACTCACATTCTCCTGACTTCAGGACCAGTGCTGTACTCACTGTGCCACCTAGCTGCCCCAAAGGACTGTATCTTACTTGCATATCCTTATTAGTACCTTAGAAAAGGGCCTTCTACATAATAGGTGCTCAACAAATATCGGTTGAGTTAAAGTGCTTGTGTTTCCTAAAAGTGGAGGCAAAAACAATATAGATTTACCATATATATTATCCCCAAATTAGAAATATTTGAATAGATTCAAAATGGTTTTATTTAATAAGAAGTAGTTTAATGAATTAAACTCAGCATTTCTTCAGCAGCTCCTATATGCATGACTGTCTTAGTTTCTAGGATTACAAAGATTAAAAATGGCATAGTCCCTGAGATGTCCAAAGTGGTCTAGAAAATTTTTAGAAAGGAGAGACTACTTTTAGCTGGCGAAAATCAATAAAAGCTTTATAAAGGCGGTGATACCTGAGGTGAATAATGAGAAGAGAGGAGGATTCTGAAAAGCAGAGGTAAGGAAGTTGTAAATTATAGGCATTGAGGACAGCTTATGTGAAAGCACAAGGGTGGGATATCATATATTGAGTTTGAAACCAGTAGTTTGTCTAGAATACTGAGGATGTGAAGGTTGAGTAATGTGAAGTCCTGGAAAGAGGGTAACACACAGATTGTGGAGGATATGGAAGACCAGGTTAAGAGAATTGGGTATTATTCTACCTACCCTATTCTATTACTCTATTGACAATAAGAAGCCATTGATTTTTTTAAGCATTCAAGTTACATGATTAGACTTGTATCTTAATTATTTCTCCAGCTCTAGAAATGATGGATTAGAGAAAGGAAAGACTGACAGCAAGAAGACCTAGTATGAAGTTAATAAAATATTGTAGGCAAAAAGATCTGAGGGTCTGAATTGTATAGTAGGTGTGTTACTATAAAGAGTGGGGTAGGTATGGGAAATGTAAAAGCAGAATTAAAAGAATTTGGCAATTGATATGATATGAATTGGGGAGAGAGGAGTCAAAGATGAAAGATTTTAGCCTCCGCAAAGAGAATGGTGGTGACTTCAACAGACAGGGGTAATTGAAACTGGTTATTTAACTCAATTCAATAAACATTTATTAATACCTACTGTATACCAGGAACTGTGGTAAGCCCCGAGGATACCAATAAGAAAAAGACAGTCCCTGCCCTCAAGGAGGTTACATGGGGGATGACAGGATTGGGAGACACCAGGGGAAACTAAACAGAATTGCAGTCGGAGAGTGAGTGAGCTGGAAACCTGATTTCTGCCCTCTATAAAAGAAGGCCTTGGGAATTTATTCCTCCATCTTCCAGCCCTCTAATGAGAGAGGAGAGGAGGATGAAGGAGGTGGGAAGGTGTCTTGAGTATCCTAGCTCAGTTAGCAGAATGATGAGATTAGAAGGGATTGGTTTATTTTAGTTGTGAGTCTTGTCCCCTAGTGTTGAAACCAACCAGAGCTGCAGATTGAGAGTGAAAGAGAAGTAAGTTGAAGTGGGTTGTAACAAGTTTTGTTTTGGTCCTGTTGAGTTTGAGGATGTGAAGAGATGATATGTCTTCTAAAGAGAATGAGGTTTCAGTGAGTATCAGAAGCCTGAAGAAATATGGAAGGAAGGGATATAAGATAAAAGGGAGTTTAGCAATGGAGTCAGAAGAGACCAGCAGGGGAGTCATGTGGTTTCGGGGCAGCAGGTTCCCCATTCCTGCCCTAGGGACTGGGGCAGAGTAGGGCTTTCCTCATACAAACTCTATGTGCTCAGAAGCTCAGGTATTAAATCTTCATTTTCAAAATAAAAAAAAGAGGCATGTAGAGGTTAGGTTACTTGCCCAAATCCACAGAGCTATTAAATGTTAGAGTCAAGATTGAAGCTTATCTTCTCACTTTGAATACAATCCTTTCCCCACATTTCAGGCCTGCACAACAAACTGCATTTGGGCAGCTTGTGACCCTCTAAAGGATTTCAGGTGGCCTGAAAAAAATGGAGAATTGGCACTGTTAATTCTCTCCTGTTTGTCACGTGACCTGTGGCAACCAATCATCTTCAGTCTCTCTAGTCTAACCTATCTGTGACCTGAAGAAGTTTAGTCTATTTTAATTTTGTCCCCTACCTACTGCCAAGTTGTGCAGGTCTGTGCTGTTCTATAATGCCTTTCAGTATTATGAGAATGAAATTAGAATTGTCTTGCTTTTTATATTGTCTCTCATTCCTCATAAAATTCCTCACACTTTAATTTTCCAAATATTAACTCTGTTTGAAACACTGAAACTTTTACTAGAAGACTTAGAATGCTGGCATTATTGTTTCTAAAGGTACTTTCTTGTTTTCTTCTTCCCAGACTCTCCTAACCACAATGGATTACCCAAATATCCCTTGTAGGGGAGAAAATAGATAGCATACATCAGAATGTGGGTGTATGTGGGGGTAGGAGATGGTTTACCATTAATTGCAATAGTTTAATAAAATCTTCTTATGATAGTGACACTATCTAATAATAATATTTGGCAGTCATACAACTATGTCTATCTGAATATTATCTCATTAATTACCATCAAACTCTTATGAAGGAATCAATTAACATTTGTTGATGAGAAAAATAGCAGCTCAGAGAGAATATATGCCTTGTTGGATGTCCTGCAAAGATTTAGAAGCCAAAATTTGACCTGTCCCTCTCAACATCCTCTCTAGCCTATACTCCTGACTCTCCAAAATTTTCATACCCCCACTAGGGTTCCCTGCCCCTCACTCCCATTTTTAAGGCAGGTATTGGGTTTCTACATATATTTGTATTTCCAGGGCTTAGCATAGGGTTTGGAACATAGTAAGCTCTTAATAAATGCTTGTTGACTTGACCTACCTTAGACTCAGGCTTTGCTCTGTAAAATGAAGAGGTTTAAAAAGTTCTCTCTCATAATTTGTCAGTTTTAACATTCTTTAAGGATGGGGGTCAACCAAATATTTGTTGATCATATGCTATATGGTGTATTAGGTACTTATGAAGAATACAAAAAACAATTATTGAATGCAAGTTGAGAAGACTAACCCAGCACACCGGGACCTCTAAAAGCAATTTGAGGCAGCTAGGTGCTATGGTGGGTAGAGCGTTGGACCTAGATTCGGGAAAAATCTGAGTTCAAATCTGGCCTCAGACACTAGCTCTTTACACACACACACACACACACACACACACACACACACACACTCTCTCTCTCTCTCTCTCTCTCTCTCTTAACTTCTTTACTCTCTTCAGCATGTAAGTCTAGACCCAGATACCAGCTGTGCAATCCTAGGCAAGTCACTTAACTTCAAGTCTGCCTCAGTTTCCTTATCTGTAAAATGGAGATAATTGTAGCACCTACCTCTCAGGGTTGTTGAGAGGATTAAATGAGGTAATATTTGTAAAGTACCTTGAATAGTGTCTGGCACATAGCAGATGCTTAACAAATGCTAATTTCTCAATTTCTATTTCTCAATCTATATGCCCTGGGAAGCACAGGGTAATGGAAAAAGAGAGATGATATGGAGTCAGAGAAAGAACCTAGGTTCCAATCATGACTCCAATATTTCCTGCATGACCTTGACTGAGTCACTTAACTTCTGTTGGCCTCAGTTTACCCATTAGTAAAATTAAGATGTTAAACAGATGATCTTTAAGTTCATTCAAACTTGAAATCATATTATGCTAATCCAAGGTGTGTACCATTGACCTTTAAGAATGCAAGCTGATCGAGTAAGAAGGTACAAAAATCTAGGCCTTCTGTATTCCTTTCCATATAAAACTACATTGGATGATCTGTATCTAAACTTTTAAAATATCTTTCTTTTGTATTAGATTTTTCTCTGTGTTTAGGGGTGAAGAAGGTTTGCATTCATAGTTATATTACTCTTTGGCCACTCCACTGTTTCCTCCTGAGAATATATCCATGGGTTGTTTCTGCTGTCTATTCCAATGCATAGTTTCCCTTCCATGATAGAAATACTCCATTTTTGTTTCTGTTTTTATACTGAGGATTAGGTAACGAAACATGCTAAAGGGCACTCTAGGGAGAATAGTTTTATAATATACTTGGTTATTAAAAGGGATCATTTTAAAAACAGTCTTTTTTTGTATTTTTATTTCCCTACTTGCCCTCTTTTAAGAGAAGGCAGAGAGGGAATTCCAAGTTTTTAATGGGATAAAGTGTTTTTAATGGCGTATGTGATTACTTTTTTCAAGGTATACTCATTGATAACATAGAGAAGTATGTGCAACAAAACAGTAAACATTCTTTAAGCTTATAAATATCCCTCCCAAGTTTTGCGGATTTAACTTTTAAGTTTGAGTCTTTATGGAAAATTCAGTAAAAGGAACAATATAAACTTTATCAAGATAAGCATATTGAAATGAATAAATTTTTTATATTGCTTCAGTCTGAATGAGTTTTATTTCTTACAGAAAATAATGAAAATATACCAAAGCTGAAAAAATGCACCTCCCTTGGATTTTACTCAACTGAGTACAATAAAGATACTTTTCCCAAGATAAGAAAGTCTTTTTTTTTTTTGGAGGCAGGAATACTGAAGCAATTTATGATTCCTTCAATGTAGGAATTGCCTGGTCTGGGAACTTTCCCCAATTACACGAATTTCAACTGATCCAAGAGTTAATAGATACATCCTAGGACATTCCTCAAAGCCCATAAAAATAAAGTGACTTTTCCCTGGGTGCACACACAGAGAAGGAATTTGAACCCACATCATCCTGACTTGAAGCCCAGTACTCTGTCCACTATGCTGTGCTGTTTAGTCAATTCAGTCCTGTCCCGTTCTTCATGACCCTATTTGGGGTTTTCTTGGCAGAGATACTGGATCAATTTGACATTTCCTCTTCGAGCTCATTTTACAGATGAGGAAACTGAGGCAAACAGGGTTAAATGACTTGCTCAGAGTCACACAGCTAACAAGTATCTGAGGCCGGATTTGAACTCAGAGAGATGAGTCTTCCTGACTCTAGGCTGAGCACTCTAACCACTCCACCATGTAGCTGCACAGTATGCATACTACCTCTTTTATTTGTAATTAGTGGTAACAATGTATACTAAAACCACAGGATCATAGAATCAGAATTTCAGAAGTAGAGGGGACCTCAATAGATGTCTAGTCTGACACAAACCCAAAAAAGAATCCCCACTGCAATTTACCAACGAGGGGTAGCCTGCTATTGCCCAAGGTGGCTCATCTCATTTTTAAATTACTCTAATCTTTAGGAAGTTTTTCCTTTCTTCAGGCCTAGGGTTTACCTCTACAGTTTTCATCCCTTGTTCCTGCTTCTCCTCTCCGAGCCTAAGCAAAGCAAGTTCTAATGCCTTTTTCATATGACAGGCTTTAAAACACTTGAAGACAGCTTTTATGTCTCCCTTGAGTCTTCTTTTCTCCAGGCTAAATACTTCCAGTCCCTTCAAGTCATCCTCATATGGCATTGACTCAGTGCCCTTCACTGTCCTAGTTCCTCTCCTCCAGATGTTCCCCAGCTTCCTAAGCCACGCCATCCAGAGCTGAACACAATAGTTTGGATGACCAGGGAAAGATCCAGAAGGATTATCACTCTCTTATTCCTGGAGGGAATGCCTCTTAATGAAGCCCAACATTATACTAGTTTTTTTTGGCTTCCATGTCACACTGTTGACCCTTATTGATCTTTGAAGTCCACTAAAAAAAAAAAACAGACTTTATAAAAAATGTAATTTTCTTATTTGTACTCTCCTGTCTTGCATATTTTAATTTAATTTTTTTTGAAGTCAGATCTTTTTGGATCCTGGCACTGCCATCCAGTGCATTAGTTATTCCTCCCAGCTTTATATCATATACATATATATATATATGTGTGTGTATATATATATATATATATATATATGCCATCTATATATTTATTTAAGGCATTGGTTAAAAAAAGAAAGTTAAACAGCACAGAGCCAAACATAGATCCCTGTGAGACCAATTAAGTGAAAATGAAGTCAATACAACAAAAAGCATTTATTAAGTGTCTGTTTTATCCTAGGCACTGTACTAGGCACTGGGAAAACCAATACAAAGAATGGAAAAATCTCTACTGTCAAAAACCTTAAATTCTATTGGGGGAGATAGGTATAAATATATATACATATATATTTAAGTATATGCAACATTAATAGGGAAAGGCAGGGGAAAGAGAATAAGCATTTATATAGCACCTACTATATGCCAGACACTGTGATAAGCATTTTATGAATAGTACCAAATAAATACAGAGTTAGTTAAGGAGGGGAAACACTAGTAGTAATAGGGTCCAGGGAAGACCTAATGTAGTAAATGGTGTTTGTGTTGTGTCTTGATGGCAGAAGTGAGAAAGGAGAACTTCCTAGGAATGCTGGGGGGTGGCTAGTCAAAGGCATAGGTAAAGGATGTGGAATGTCTTGTGATATGGAGATTGGATTGTGAAATGCAAGATGTGTGTGTGGGGTGGGGTGGGGAGTGTGTATTATATAATGAGACTGGAAAGATAAATTGGAAGGGCTTTAAATGCCAAACAGAGGTGTTTATCCTTTATCTTATAGGCAATAGTTTATTGAATAGGAAAGTAACATGCTCAAATCTATGCTTAAGGAAAATAACTTTTGGCTTTAACAGAATTGTTAATTTTCATTCTTTGAACCTATCCTTTCAACAAGTTCTAAATCTACCTAGTTTTATTATCACCTAGCTCAGATGATTCCTTTTAATTTTTATATCACAAACATTTCTGGAAATTCTCATTCTCCACACATCTTCCAGACTGAATGCTCCCTTGTAGCAAGAAAAAAAAATAAGAAAAAGATCCCAATAAAAACTATCTGAAAAAAGCACACATTATTCCCTAGGACTCTTCTTCCTCTCTGCCTTGAGTTCTTTGTCTTTCTATCTGTTCTTTCTAATTACTTTTTTCTAGTCACTGTGTTCTGTTTCCTTTTAGCTATCTTTTCATTCACATTATTGTGCTCACTATATATCTACTGGGATTGGCTCCTGGTTTTATATATTCATGTCACTTCCTTATATAGCTTGGAACTCTGACTCTTGTCAGTGATTTTTGGTGCTAATTTTTTCCCTAATAAAATTTTTTTCTTATCTTAACTACAATTATTTTGTATATATACATATGTATATATATATACATATGTATATATATACACATATATATATATATAAAACTTTTTAAAAAGCTTATATAATCAGATTATCTATTGCATCTTTTATAATTTATCACTTGTTTTGTAAGTATTTTTCCACCAGCCAAGATTGTGAAAGTTACCTGATTTTGTTATTTTCTATTGTTTTTAAAGGCAGGACTCTTTACATTCAGGTTGCTCATCCATTTTGAGTTTCCTGTGGCATGTTATATTTGTGCCAAGCTGTTTTCCATTTTTTCCAATAGTGGGAGAAAATTCTCACCACATAGTGCTTTTCTTAGGACACATATTCTTGGGTATAGAAAACACTGGGTCAGCATTATAGAACATTTTTGATTCTTATTTATCTAGCTTGTTCCACAGATCTCCAGTGCTGCTTTTGTTATTTTTGACTAACACCAAATAATTCTAATGATGTCTGCTTTATAGTGTATTTTCAGGCCTAATAATCTTTTGTCCTTTTCATCCCTATTTTTATTATTACTTCAATTGAAATTCTTTCTGTTCTTTCAAACGAATTTGCAATTTCTTTGTCTATTCTAAAAAGCATTTCTTTGATAATGTGATTGGTATAGTACTAAATTATTACATCCATTGAAAAACCATTTAAAATTTTTTTAATTAACATGCCCCAGCCATTATCAGCTCTACAAGCACTTGTCTTCCTTTATTTTCATAAAGAGTTTTACAGTTGTTTTTATATAAATATTATGTGTGTATTATTATACTAACTTGCAAGTGTTTTATGCATTTTGAAGTTATCTGGAATGGAATTGGTTTCATTGACATCCTGGGGTTTTCTAGGTACCCAATAAAATCTTCTATATATAAGAATAATTTTGCTCTCTCTTGGCAGATATTTATACCTTTTATTTTGTTCTCTTTGCTTATAACTACTGTTAGTATCTCTAGAACTATGTCAAATGATAATGTGGACAAGGCGTGTCCTTGCTTTTACTTCTGTTATTCGGTTATTTACTTCTGTTATGAGAAAAGCTTTCAGCATTTCTTTATTACAGGTAATTTTAGCTCTGTGCTTTGGGTCATATTAAGGAAACCTCCTTTTTATAATAGTGAAAAATAGCTGATGCAGATTTTTAAAATATAAATTACTAGTTTGTCAAAAGTGTTTTTCTATTTCTGTATGATCAATTATGCTTAATTTTTAACCATCCTCCTATCCCTACTATGAATGCAGCTAGGACATTTGAATTATTTTCTAGAAGTATTACATTCTCCCTTAAAGGAATTTATTTAAAATTGTATATTAATTTTTCATAGTGCCATTGGTTTGTATATCTCTTTCTTTTTGGTCTCTCCCTGTTTTGGGTATCACAATCAAATTTATCACATTAGATTTTAGTAAAGTGCCTTTTTTCTCGCTCTCCCTTTTTTTATTAATACATTTCCTTTGAATGTTCAGTTTTGCTGGATATAATCATATATGCTTGTTTATATTCATTGTTTATTAGGATTAACCTTTTCATTTCTCATTTTGTTTTCTCTTGATAATATTAACTACTTTAAAACTTGTGCATTTTAAAAAAAAAAAACCTCTTACTTTTGCCTAGCACTTCTAAAGTCTGTTCAAATTTTTCTACTTTTCTGTAATTTCAAAGATTTATTTTGTATATTTAAGGGTCATTAATTTAACTTTCTGATTTTTTAAAAATGGATGATCAAGTCACTAATCCTCTTTTTTCCATCTTACTAACATAAGTTTTCAGATACTTTTTCCTCTGAGGATTGTTTTTGCTATGTCTTATGTACCATGCTTCCTTTTAAGTCATTATCCTTGTTTGTTTCACGTAAGCGTAAGCACAAGGTAAATACTCATGTAAAATGGATGAACATAACCCAGTTGAAGGAAAGCATGTTCATTCAGTCATGATTCAGTAGAAAAGAAGAATACTGCCATCTGTTGTTAATCGAAATTGTTTTCATTCCAACTAAATTCAAGAGCACTTCTAAAATGTAACCATACCAGTGACTAAACAAGTGCATAACTATTCTCAGCTAATAATTCATTTCAGAGTTTTTTATGTAAAAGACACATCAATAAAGGAGCGAGAAATAGACAGGGACAGAGAGCAAGGGAGGGAGGGGAAGAGAGAGTGGGAGAGAGAAAAGGGGGAGGGGGGAAGGGAAAGAGGAGGGAGAGAGAGAGAGAGACTGGTGGAGATGGACTTTAATGTGAAAACAAAAGAACATCAGATGAGACTGAGGGGAGTCATGAACATTGCTGACAGATTGAAGGGTGGAACTTTGTCACACTGGAAATGAAAGAAAAAACACTAAGCACTCGAAGCAAAGACTCATAGATGAGGCTTTTCCCAAAGAGTAAGAAGCTGTACACTCTGAAGAGGAAGTAGCTGTTTATACTCCACTAATGATGATAATTCATATTTATATAGTGCTTTTAAGGTTTGCAAATGCTTGCTTATACATTCTCTCTTAATGTGCATCCGTATGTGCTTTGAGGTGAAAGATTGTTCAATAAGGAATCATGCTTGAAAAGAAGAAGATAAGAGTAATGGTGATTATTGACTCATTGCTGAGAGAATTAAGGCAGTGTAGTTTTCCCAGAACAAGTATCCAAGATGACAGAGCTTCCTAAGAATTGTCAAACTGGATGACTACTACCCAATTTTAATGATTCATTTGGGTACACATTATACTGCCAGAAGGAAAATATTGCTAAAGATTATGCAGCATTGGCCAAGAGACAGATCTTAAGATCATCAGTGGTGTTTTCCCATCACTATTTCCCATTGAAGGCAAGGTAATCAGAAGGGAAAAGCAGATTTGGGAAGTAAACAGTTTTGTCAAGAAGAGTTGGTGTTTGAAAGTGGGATTAGGATTTCTAGAATATGATTTAACTTGCAAGAATGGAATCCTGAGTAGTCAAAGCAGACCTGGTAAGAAAGTATTTTTCTTGAGTCTAAGAAATCTAATTTAAAAATGACTTTACATTGAAAAGGGATGTGGGATAGAGTAACAGTCTTTCCTTCTCATATGCACCAAGGTAGTCACCAGAGGAAATATCTAAAATATGGGAACAATAGAGGCACCTATAAGTTCAAGCCTTTCAAAATATGAGAAAGGAAATGCATAGCTTAATACATCTATTTATCAGTGTCAAAGGATATATAACAAGCAAGAACTATTAGAATGTAAAATGCAGGAAGATTAATTTGACCTCCTAGACATCACTGATAATTGATATGATGAGATTTGTGTATTTTATAATGGTGTATTTTTCTGAAAAGGGGAAATATTTAATAACAACAAAAAAGATAATCAAGGAGGGGTATGTGGTATAGAGGGAGTGGTAGTATAGAGAATAACATTATGTATTAAAAGAATATACTTGTGTGACTTCTTATATACCAACATTTGTTGTTGAGTCATTTCATTTATATCCAATTCTCTGTGACCCCATTTGGAGTTTTCTTGGCACCACTTAATTGCCTCACTTATACAGATACATATGTGTATATATCCATACATATATACACATATGTACACATATATACTCACATAAACTTGCACAAACACACACATGTCAGTTCCTGACATTTCAGGAAGAGGAGGAGTTAACGTTTGGGTGAACCAAGGCAGAAATAGCATGAATATTTTTGTAAGAGTATACTGCCGACCGTTGGGAGAAGAAAGGAAAAAGAATGCCTAGCACAGAGTTATGATAGAATACTGACAGACTTCAATTATCTAGTCATCTGTTGGAGTTCTGTCTGCCAAAAGTAAAGCAGCTAAATGTTTCTTGAGTTGCTTTCATGATGATATTATTCTTCAAATGGTGGACAAACCAAAAAGAACAGATTCTATGATGGATCTAATTCTCACTAATAGAGTTGGTGGAACAGAAATGTTGGAAACTTTTTTGTAAGGTGTATAATCTCACTTAGAAAGAAAGTCAAGAATCTATAGCATATTAGATTTTAAAAGTCTAGATTTCAAAGGGTTCAAAGAAGGGATAGGTATAATCATGTGGACTAAAGTTATATAGGAAAAATCTGTCAAGAAGAAATGGAAAGTTTAAAAGAATAAAATTCCAAAGACAAAAAAAAAGTTCCAGTAGAAAAGAAAATTGAGATTTGCTTAATGGGATGGATATAGATGCATAGGAAACTCATGAATCAGCTTTAATTTTTACAATTTATATAAATAAATGACACAAGGGTAGGAAATGAGGATAAATCCAAAGGTGTGTCTTTGGTCCCTCAACAGCACTGAGCCTCAAAGGGAAATCTAAGGATAACAACAACAAAATTAAAGCTCTCTTAAGGAATACAGAAGGATCAAAGAAAGGATAGAACCACCATGTAGAGTAGATGGGACAATAATTGTCAATAGAGAAGGTAAAGTGGCTCAACTCTTACTTTGATTTTCTTTATTCTGCTAAAAAAGAATGATCTTTGGACTGGAAAAGATGGATAAAACTGATTAGGGAGTTGGTATCCAGTGTAAATAGGGAGATACTTAGCTGTGGTACTTAGATAAGGATTCAAGTCGCTTGAGTGAGACCTAAGTGATTTAATCTAGAAGGCACTATACACCATAGTAGAAAGGATTCCAGCTCTGGAGTCAGGGGGGTCTAGGTTCAAATCACATCTTTGTTACCTATTGCCTTTATGGACCTGAAAAATTCATTTAATCACCCTGGGCCTCTGTTTTCTAATCTCCACAATGAGGAGATTGAATAATAACTCTAATATCCTTCCCAGCTCTAACTCTGTGGTCCTCTGAATTAGCCCTTAGGATTTAAAAAGAGTTGGTGGATGTGTTTGCTTGGATACTGTCAGGAGTTTTATGAAAGATCATGGAGCACAAGAAGGAGGGGTTAGAAAAGAGAAAAAATCAAATGGCATATCAAAAGGAGGAAGGAAAGGAGAATATAATTTGCAAATTTTAGGCCTATCAGTTTGACTCTGATTACTGGAGAATTTTAGAACATACTATTAAAGGAAAGAATTGTCACACAGCTAGTAAATGGCTGAGGTGATCATTGAACCCAGATCTTCCTAACTCCAAGTCCATTGTTGTTGAGTCATTTCAGATATGTCTGATTCTTTGTGACCCCATTTGGGGTTATCTTGGTAAAGATACTGGAGGGACTTATCATTTCCTTCTACCCTTCATTTTACAGATGAGGAAACTGAGAGTTAAATGACTTGCCCAGGGTCACACAGCTAGTAAGTGTCTGAGGACAGATTTGAACTCACAAAGAGGAGTCTTTCTGGCTTCATGCCTGGCACTCTATCCATTGTTCCACCTAACTACGTGCCCAGATTCCCTATAGATAGAAATCATTCTGATCAAAACAAAATCTAGGGATTTTAGTGGACTACAAGTTGAATATGAGTCAGGAATATGATGTGGCAAATGAAAAAGCTGCTCTGAGAGTATTATAGCTACCAGAAAGGTGATTATCATACTGAACTCAGCCCTCATTGACCCTGATGTGGGTATCGTATTTCGTTCTGCACATGAAGTTTTAAGAATTACATTGATAAGCTAGAGACTGTCCAGAGGTGATCAACCAGGATGGTGAAGAGTCATGCCATTTTAAGTTCATGTGATGCATTAGTTAGTTGAAAGAACTAGCTGTGTTTTGGATGTAGAAGAGAAAACTTGGGATGGAATCTGAGGGGCTGTCATGTGGAAGAAGGCTTAGATTTGTTATTTTTTATTTTAGAGGGCTCAGTTTTGCTCAGCTGTAAAATGAGAATAATACAACTTATTTTACTTCCACTATTATGGAGCTGTGGTAGAGATCAAATGAGATATTAAAGTGTATTCTAAACTGTTGAAACATCAAACAAATGTGACGTGTCATTGTTAAAAAGAAGCTCTATGTCATGGTAGAGAGAGGGCTGAACTTGGAGTCTTGGAAGACTTGGATTCATATTCCACTTTTGACACTACCTAGCTTTATGACTACGGGCAAGTCATTTAACCTGTCTGACCTTCAATTTTCTCATCTATAAAACACGGGTACTAATAACTGCAGTTCCTATACCATGGGGATGTTGTGATGTTCAGATGAGATAACGTCTCACAATGATACACAATGTCTCATAAATTTTGAAATATCACATAAATTTCAGTTACTTCTGTTGAGGGCATTCAGTTTTACTTCAATAAGAGCAACCATTTTCTTGGGTTCTTTTTGACTTCAATATCTGCCTTGTTTCAATTGAGGAAACTGAGGCTCAGAGGCGAAGTGATTCATTTAAGGTCACACAAGTAGTAAGTAGCAGAACCAGGATACCAGATGAGGTCTTCTGACTCCAGCATTCTTTTCACTACATCATAATGCTCCTCACCTATTTCTTATTTGGCATAAAACTTCATTTTCCTACATACTGATTCAGATTTGAATTCCAGATTTTCTATTTTAAGGTGGCAATCTGTATTTGGTTGTCTCCTTAAATAGTATCTAGGAAATCGTATTTACATTCTCTTAAAAGTAAAACATAAATGTTTCTATTATTTGAAGAGCCTGTAATGTTTATAGTGCATGGTCATATTACCTTTTTATAGAGAGTGTTTGATCCTGTAAACCATAAAAAGACAATTCTGGTATTTTGTTTAGTATATCTCTACTTCTTACAAAATGTACTTTAATAGACTTCAAGTGTAGGTCCATTATTTAGAAGTTAGCTTCAATTTTCAAATTTTACCTTCCTGTAGCCCTGACTTATTGAATACTTCAAGCTACCATCTAAATTTTCATTAATTAAATGAAAAATTTATCTGACATATGTGATATAACTAAAATTTCAATTATGTGTTTATTTTTTCTGAATCTATGATTTCATCAAAGAAGGGAGTACCTAGTGAGAACTCACTCTAGTAATACAAATAGGCATCAGTCAGTTCTGCACTCTTCAGTCTTTCAGAGCTGCTTATTAAATGACTTGCCAAGAGCAAGCCAACTAGCATGTGGCAGAATCAGGGCTTGGTATCAGCATGTCCTGAACTTAAGGATACCCTCTACCCACTACACCAGCAGTTCTCAAACTGTTTTTTCTCACACGCCCCAGTCTCTTGGTCCGTGAGATCATAGCACACTGAACATTTAAGTTGGCCATACTGCAGGACTGTTAGGAACCCTCCCAGGCATTGTTTTACCTCAATAAGTACCACCATTTTCTTGGATTCTTTGCAACTTCAAGATCTACCCTGTTTGAAGCTGGTTTATGTAATTGCAAGTTTTGTTTATTTTGTGAACATAAAATTCACTTACTATATACTAATTAAGTAAATTTATGCTAAACAGCATAATTATAAATTTTCTTTTATCTGTAATACCATAATATACAAAATTGCATGTCAAAATGTCTCAATTGGAGTCATGACACACATTTCAAGGACTATAGCCTTAAATCATAACATCTCCTGTGAATTTTAAGGGGACAAGGAAATAAAATTTATTTTATTTTACATAAATCAACTTTGTATATACATGAATATATTCATACAAATAGCACATATGAATATATGCATATACATGAAATGCATATATGTATGTGTATACTCCCCATATATATATATATATATATATATATATTTCACATATACTTATATAAGCCTGTTCTGTTCTTTTGTTGAAAATAACAAAATCTAATGGTTTAAGAAAAAAAAATACTCTTAAGTCCAGTAATTGGTTCTTCTCTGGTTTACTTGATTGGATTTTTTTTTTGTCACATATTACCATTTGGTTTTTTTTTTTTTTTGTTCTATTCCTCTGAGTCTCACTGCCACCTTGAATGTTGATTATAGACAGTAGCTAAAACAATCTTCCAGCCCTCAGGCATTTAAATTATGATAAATCCTATTCTTGGCAAAAAGCCTAGAGTTGTTAGGCCTCCAATTTCATACCTCATTGACATTTTTGGCTTTGTTTGGATCTGAAAGTTGTGATGAAGCTCTTCCCTAATGTGATGCAACTTTTGATTTAATAAAATTGTATAGTTAAATATTATAAAATGGGGGGGAAAATAGTCCTGACTGCAAAAAGGCATTAAGGAATAGTGAATAGCATGGTTTTTTTTTTGTTTTGTTTTAACTTTTTTTTTCTCTCACTGAAAACACAGCAGCTTTGGTCTTTTCAGTAATTCCTAACTTGGGTAACACACTTTTTTGGATTTAACTCTTGCTTTTGTCTTTACCGGAAGACTACAGTTTCAAAAAATCAACAGACAGAAACCCTTTGGAGATATGCAGACTATAATTTCTGAAATACTATACACTGCTCACAGTGGCCCATGAATTGTATTTTCTGTTGGTATTTATATTTAAGATTTATTTTGTAGACTTCAAGATCTGAACTGAAGAGTATTTTCGCCCTAGATTTAGGATCATAGTATTTAGAGTTGAAAGGAAACTTTGAGATAATCAATTTTGACATTTTATATTTAAGTGACTTTTCCAAGGTCACACATGGGATAAGTTGCAGAGCCAGGATCTATACAAAGACCTCCAAACTCCAATCCAGTCATCTCTCTATTTCATTAGCACTGGTTAACTTTCTGGGAAAATTTTGGGGATAAATACCCTCATCCACATTATGTGAGTGTATGTGCGTGCGTGTGTGTGTTTGTGGGTGCTATACATACATATGCACGTAGATATCTAACATAGTTATATGTGTACCTTTATATATTGTAGCAATGAAAAAAGTATCAGAATAGAATTATTTAACTAAATTGAAATTTTGAGGTATTTATATCAACTAAAATATGTTTAGCTTAAATTTTCAAAATTTCATACAATTTGTCTTCAGTTTTGCTGATTCTTTGTTTTTCCAATTTGGGGAGGAAAACAAGTATCTAGGGATGAATAAAATTACTGCTTCAAATTAACAGAATGAGCACTGAAAGAAAACAGGGCCTTCTTGGCCAGTTTCCTAGAAGTGTATATAATCGTTATGGAAGCACATAATAGTAACTATTTCTAAAAGGAGTAATGTTAAATCTGGTTACACATATTTAAAGCTTTTTGAAATCCAGAGTAATCAAAGTGAAATACAAAATGCAATTGTGTGTACAGTAATAGTAGTTGTATGGCCAGAAAAAATAAAGAACTTCATTTTGGTTCAAAATTTAAATCATAAGTTAACCATGGAAGTTTAAATATTAGTACATCTAAAAACACATACCAGCTCCTTTTTTTTAACTGCATGAAAGGGCACACATTTTGGTCTATCTCTAGTAAAAAAAAAGACATGCACAATTCTTACAAAACTTAGTATAGAGTCAGAACTGTCTTTAAAATTAACCGCCAAAAGTCACTTAGCACTTTGTTTAATAATAATAGATATAACTACTTGATATAGCTTTTACCTTTATAGAATAATTTATGTGTACTAGGGTCCATCTGTACCCTAAATGTCTGAATAGATTTTTAAAATTCAGTCATGCATTATTTGGATGATTGTTATATGAATTATCAATATTTTTTTCCTTTGGAATTCACTTTATGTTTACTGTTTTCAAGTTTCCTCTCCATTTAAGGGCTAAAAAGTTCCCTTTCCTCAAATCTTTTTGATACTCATTCTTTGCTGACAATAAGGAATGGGAAATTTTGGGGTGCCATTTTTATGTTTCCTAGCTGTTAATGGCACATGAGCAAATGAATCTGAGGTTGAAAGGCAATTTGGCAGATTATCAAAAATTTGTCATACCCTGAAGAATGTGTAATTTTATTTTTTTTCTTTTCTTTTTAAATAGTAGATAACCTGCATATGTACTTTTGCTTCTGTATAGTCACAGCTTGGATAACTTTTAGGTGAAAATATTAAATTCAATAAAGTGTGATTGTGATGCTAAGCATAGTCTTACCAAAATGTGTTTTTGTTTGTTGTGTTTTGTTTATTTTTCAGTCCTCAGGTACAAGTATTACTGTTGATATTGCTGTGATGGGAGAAGCACATGGCCTTATTACGGACCTCCTGGCAGATCCTTCTTTGCCACCAAATGTGTGTACCTCCTTGAGGGCTGTGAGTAATTTGCTTAGCACGCAGCTGACTTTCCAATCAATTCACAAGCCAAGAGTGAGCCCTCTGGTTTCCTTCAGTGAAAATTATACCTGTTCTGACTCAGAAGAAAGCTCTGAAAAAGAGAAACTGGCTATTCCCAAGGTATGTACTTATTATAAGCTCCTTAGAGTATTTTCTTATATGTCCCTACTTCTCTCTATGACCTCGATGGCTCAAGAAATACTTGTAGATTTATGGTTACAACTTTATGAACACTTAAATCCATCCATCAACAAGCATAAATTAATGCCTGTTACATTCCAGGTATTATGTGAGGACCTAAGGTGATGATGATTGCTGAGTGATAGTGGTACCTATATACCCATAGGGCATAGGGTGAAACATTATTGCTGAGTGATGGCAGCAAAGGGAAGAACTGGAAGTGAAAGTGTGAGGAAGGAATATCCCCACTCCCTTTCCTGAACCTTTGTATCAAGGAGTGTGAGAGAATGCTTAGCCAGTGCTAGAGAATATGGCCAGGGTTGCGATGTCTTCGTGGGGAGCCAGGTCTCCATGACAGTAGAAGGACAGGAGAGGTCCAGAATAAAGGAAAGATTTTTCTTTATAAATAAGGATTCCGGATGGGACAGTGCAAGCAGTAAGCACACTTGGATTTGGACATGAGTAGGGTAGACTTGAAAAGAGTTGAGATAGCTACCATTATACACAAATATGCATGTATGTATTTATGTATGTATGTACATAAATACATACATACACACACATACATATATATGTAAAATCATTCTATACCTACTTTTATTTATCAGTTATTTTTTCCAGAGGCAGATAACATCTTCCTTCATATGTCCTTTGAAGTTATTTTGGATATGTATAATACTCAAAATTATTCACTCAAAGCCATTCTAGGGTGACATGGTGGGGGGAGGAAGAAAGAGAAATACGCATGATAAATTTATTATATATTTAAAAGGAATAGCAAGTTATACATAACAGATTTGCAGTTTCATGTGCAATCATCTTTTTTATTATACGATATTGGGGAAATGCTTGTTTTATTCCATAAATTAAAAATAAATAAAAATTCAAAAAATACAGAAAAGAGTGGATATAATCAAATGATAAAGGAAATTGAAGAGTATTTAATCCTTGGCAGTAGCCAGTGGTAGATGAATCATAATCTCCAGATGCATCACAGTGTCCACAGGGTAGTGTTTGGGGGCAAAAGCCAGGGGTCACCGAGTCTTGGTCATTGGCTATCCCTCCAGTCTGGGTGAGCAGGGCAGATAGTATTGGAGAGGCAGGAATGAGAACATGATCTAGTAGAGGGGTACTGGGCCTTGATTACCCCATTAGTTTCATTTGGCTTGAGTGGAGGTCTGGTAGGTATGTTTCAGGAAGCAGGAAGAGGGCTCCTGGATCCTGGTTCTGATGGCATGAGCCTAACCTGTTCCTCTGTAATTATATTAGGCCATACAATATAGCATAAAGTCTTCTTTAATTTTTGTTGAGACATTTTTTAAGTCATACAATTCAAGTTGATGTACCTTCATGTTTATTTATACTTAAATTCCATTGGGCCTTACTGACTGTATGATGGTAAACAATACCATGGTGTCTCCATGTTTCCAAACCTAACTAGCATCAGAAATCAGATTGAAAATAATGTGCACTAAAGAATGACAGCCATAAGAATTTCATTGGAAATTATCAAGTGTCCACAGTGCTGCACAAAGCAATGTCAGATATAAACTGGACCAGTGGCAAGGTCTATTGCTGGGACAAAGAGTCCTTCACAAAAAAAAAAAAAAATTAGTCAGTCAATGCTGAAAGCAATAAGCTCTTCTATTTGGTGAATTTAGGCAAAGGCCTAAAACAGAAGGCTGCATGACCTAGCTAGAGATACCTAAGGGAGTAGGAGGCAGAGAGAACAAGGGTACTAGGGCATTCCACTATTCTTCACAGTAGAGTTCCAACTCTAGGGTGGGGGGGGGAGGAAAAAAGAGAAATGTTAACTTTATTATATATTTAAAAGGAATAGCAAGTTGTACATAATCGATTTGCAGTTTTATGTGCAATCATCTTTTTTTTGTTATGCTATGTTAGGGAAATGCTTGTTTTATTCCATAAATTAAAAATAAAGTAAATAAAAATTCCAAATAAATTTTAAAAATTCAAAAAAATACAGAAAAGAGTGGATATAAGCAAATGGGAAAGGGAATTGGAGAATGTTTAATCTTTGGCAGTATCGAGTGGTAGACAAATGATAGTCTCCTCCAAAGCAGAATGGGGAAAGATATAACCAGGCGTATCTCTAGGGGGCCTCAGGCTTAACACTCAGGTAGTGGCAGAAAGGATTTTGTGATGGTCTTAGGAGTGGCTGCTCTCAGGACGTGGCATGGTGTTGCATCAAATTTTGCTGGGACTCCTGAGTATACTGATTCAAGCAGCAATAAGGTCAGGGTAACTTTAGGATTAGGACTAGTTAGATATTTCACAGGGAAAAAAGGGTTAAGGCTGCTTAGGTAGGCCTGATTGGTTTCCTAGCCCTAAGGTCACAGACAGGGGGATAACAATGAATAATCATGATAATCATAGCTAACATTTATATAATTCTTATTATGTAACAGGGACTACGCTAAGTTTTTTACAATAATTATCTCATTTGATCCTCACGACTCTGGGACAGAGGTGCTATGATTATCTCCGTTTTACAGATGAGGAAACTGAGACAGAGGTTAAGTGACTTGCCCAGGTTCACACATCTAGTAAGTATCTGAGGTCAAATTTGAAATGAGGTCTTCTTGACTCCAGGCCTAGTACTTTTCCACTGTGCCACTTCATCAGCTTGGAAACTATAGAATTCCAGCCTCACATAGCAGGTTCCAGATATAGGAGAATCCAGAGAAGGAGCAGAGTGAAAGGAAAGGCAGAAAAGAAGGAGGACCATAACTAGGAAATGGCTAGCTAGAACAGAGAAAGACTAGACCAGAACAATCGGAGTTTTTCATTTAGAGTATGACCACAAATAATTGCCATGAGTTGGTTAGCAATAACTTTTAACATTACACTTTTAAGGTGTGGAACTAAATTCCTAACCAATCTTTAGCAGTTTGACATCTTGATAGCATCCTTCCAATATCATCTGCTTCTATTTCCAGGTAGGTATGGATAGATATAAAGATCAAGTGTCACATTGAGGGTCCCATAAAACATATGAACTCCATCAAAATGTATTCAGCATCTATTATGTGTTAGCGCTATTCTAGGTGCAGAAGGTACAAATATATGGAATGAAACAATCCTTATTCTCAAGAAGTTTACATTCAAATGAGGGAGAGAAGTACATAGATAAGTATCTACTGAATAAAAGTAAATACAACTAAATAAAACAGTTAACAACAGTGTAGTTTATAGGAGAGGGCACTAGCAGATGGAGGGATAAGGAAAGTCTTGAGCATCATGCTGAAGGAAAAGAATTCTATGAGCCAGACATGGGGAGGAAGTACATTCCGGGTATCAGGGGCTACCAGTGGAAAGGGATAGAATTGAGAGATGGACTATGTAGTGTGGAAAACAGAGAAAAGGCTATTTTGTCTGGGGTCATAGATGGTTTGATAGGGAACAGTGTACATTGAGGCTGGGGTCAGATTGTATATAATGGAAGGGAGGGAGGAAGAGAAGAAGGGATGAAGGAAGGAAGGAGGGAAGAAGGGAGGAAGGAGGGAGGGAGGGAGAAAGGGAGGAAGGCAGAAAGGAAGGAATGAAGGAAGGGAGGAAGGGAATGAAGGAAAATAGGGAGGGAGAGAGGGAAAAATGAGGAAAGGAGGGAAAGAAGTAGGAAGGGGAGAGAGGAAAGAAGGAAAAGAGAGAGAAGGGAAAGAGAAAGGAAAGAAGGGAATGAGGAAGGAAAGGAGAAAAGAGAGAGGAAAGGAGGAAGGAAAGAAGGGAAGGAGGAAGAGAGGGTAGAATGTAAGGAGGGAGAGAAGTGGGAAGGGGAAGGAAGAAGGAAAAAAGAGGGAGAAAGGAAAGAAGGAAGGAAGGAAAATAGAGAAGAAGAGAGGGAGGGAGAAGAAAGGAAAGAAGGATGAACAAATTTATTAAGTGCTTGCTATATGCCAGGCCCTGTGCTAAGCTCTCTACATTATCTCATTTGAGCCTCACAACAACCCTAGGAGGTAAATGTTATTGTTATCCACATATTACAATTGAGGAAACTGATTCAGTGAGAGGTTAAATGACTTGTTCAGGTACACACATCTAGTAAGTATCTGAGGCTGGATTTAAGCCCAGGATTTCCTGACTTCAGGCCAGCACTCTATCTGTTGCATTACTGGACCAGCAATATTTATTCCTAAAGGAAATAGTGATCCACTGGAATTTAGCATGAATGTGGTTAGACCATTTTTTAAAATTTCTAAGTGACAGATGCACTACTATAACACAAGTTTCAGTTGTTAGATTCTTTCTCATCCTACTGATTTTTAAATGAATATTCAAAACTTTTAAAGGGTTATATGGAAGTGTTTAAAAGCCATTGCTATTCTTAGATTCACAGCTGTGATCTTTTTCTCACCTTTAGGTGAACTAATCACTTATCAGCAGTTCATTCATTTGTAAACTGCTGTTTATGTGACTGAACTGTCAGTCTGTCTGGAAGAGTCATCAAGGAACACAGATACAACTAAGGCCTGGCCACTATGGCTGCCGTCATTAGCACATCATGATAGCAGAGCACTTTAATTTCAAGCCCCAGCTAAAATCCCATCTTCCACAAGAAGCCTTTCCCACTCTCTTAATTCCAGGGCTTGCCCTCTATTCATTATGTCCTACTTATCTTGTATATAGCTTGTTTGCACATACAAAGCTGTTTGCATGTCATTTCCCCATTAGTCTGTGAGCTCCTCAAAGGCAGGAACAGTCTTTGGCTTTTCTTTTATCCTTGGTGCGCATCACAGGGCCTGGCATACAGTAGGTACTTAATGTACTTATTAACTGACTGACTTATTGCCCAGTAGCAACTCCTTCTGTGTGGGAAGGATACCAATGCAATAGATATCAACAGCTTCTTTAGCATTACTGTTGTCGCTTAGTCATAGGGAATTTGGAATGGAAAGAAGGGCTTAAGGGGAGTCAGGAAGAGGTAGAACATACTACTAACTGCCTTCTACTGCTTCAGAGGAAGGAGGGCTGTTGACCAATGAGATCTTTTGGCTTACTTCACTCTCCCACCTCAATTCCTGTAGTAGTGATGATGGTAATAGTTGACATTTATATATAGCACTTTAAGGTGATTAAGTGTTATACACATTGCTTCTTCCCAGCTTCCCTACAACCATGTGAGCTAGGCACTAAAGTATTATTATTAGTCCTGTTTTGCAGATGAGGAAACTGAGGCTCAGAGTGATTGTGTCTTCATTATGATCACATAGCCAACAGATATCAGATCTAGGATTTGAACCCTGGACACTATATCCAAAACATTGTGCTGCCTCTCTTCTACCCATAACTAAGTTGCATTGGAAGCAGAAGAGCAATAACCTCATAGAATAAGTCATGCCAAGAATATTTTATATGCCCTCTACCCTGCTGGCCTTTATGTCCAAATAAAGGAATTCAGAGCAAATCAAGTATTTATTGAATACCTACCATCTATGACTCCTTACTAGGTATTGTGAGTTTCCTAAACTATTCCTTTAACTTTGTGTTCCTTTGGGTAAACTTTTGCTTAAGTGTGCTAGTATGGCCCATACGCAGTCTTAAATAATATTCATAGACTCATCTGGCTTTGCAATATAATCTCAGAAATTATGGAGGCTACTCTGTGAGTCCATATGTGTTTGGACTTTGCTGAGCCCCTAACTTCACTTATATCTTATGTTTTCACTTACATGTTTCCTCATGCATTTTTACCAGAAAGTTGTTTTTCATTCCCATTGGAGTGCCTTTATTTTTTTAGACTCGTGAGTTTCCAACCAATGCCTCCAACCATTTGTACTTTTAATAAAAACCCTATGTCTTGTCCCTATTATAAGGTACACTTTTGATGTAAAAGAATGCTCAGGAACAATTGTGATCCTTCTTTTAGCGTCTGAGAAGGAGTTTGCCGCCAGGATTACTGAGACGGGTTTCATCCACTTGGACGACCACCACCTCCGCCACAGGCTTGCCAACACTGGAGCCTGCACCAGTGAGGAGAGACCGGGCTGGCAGCAGCAAATCTCAGGAAGCACCTTCATCCAGGTTAGAAAACTTGACTTTGTCTTATCCGTTGGGACAATTTTGAACTTCTGAATCCTCCCAGAAATGATGATTTAAGGAGAATGGATGCTTTCAAGAGTGAGTTGGTAGGATGCTTAGACAGGGAAGAATTAAGAGCTAAAGTTTTGTGGGTTTTTTTTTCCAACCCAAAGAAATCTTGAGGAATGAAGCTAGATGATTGAGATTCCTTTCCATTGATGGGTAGAAGGTTTAGTAGCCTCAAAAGAACAATCTGGCACACAGAGATTTGATTTCCTTGAGAGCATGGATGGTTGGTTGGTTGATTTTTTGCTTTTGTGCATAATATAGTGCATAATACAGTGCCTCATACCTTGTGAGCACTTACTAAATGCATATGGACTGACTAACTGACTAACCTGGAGTCAGGAGGACCTGGGTTCAAATTCTTGTGTCAGATACCTGCTAGCCATGGCACCCTGGATGTTACTTAACATCTCTTAGCCTCAGTTTCCTTATCTATCAAATGGGGGTACTTACCTCCCAGGATTATTTTAAGAATCAAATGAGATATATGAAATGTTTTGCAAACCATAAACCACTATATTAGTGCTTATTATTATTAATACCTTAGCCAGTGTACCCTAAATTGAGAAGACCAAAGGCCTAGAACAAAAACAGCCTCAATTACAACTAGACAATGGCCAAAGACGCTAAAAAGCCCATAGTCCCAACTGCTTAGACATTGTCATTGTGGGATGGTAGAAACAACCCTTTTATCTCCACAGTAGTAGGCACCGTGAAAGGGAGGAAGAGAAGGATTAAGCATTTGTATAGTGCCTACTGTGTGCCAGGTACCATATTAAAGGCTTAACAAATATCTCTTTTGATCCCACAACAACCTTGGGAGATTGGTGCTGTTTTTATCTCCATTTTATAATTGAGGCAACTGAAGCAGACAGAGGTTAAGTGACTGGCCCAGGGTGACGTGGCTAGTAAATGTCCGAGGTTGGATTTGAACTCCGGTCTTCTGGACTTCAGTAAGTGAGACCTTGTTTTGGTTTTTCCTTTTCTATTTGATTTTTTTCCCCTTTACTTTGAAGACAGAGAAATGCCTTAAGGCGGTGCTGTGTAAAGGATAGAGGACCAGCCTTGGAGGCAGAGAGACCTGGATTTGAGTCCTGCCTTGGGCCCATTGTGTCTGTTTGACTGCAGGCAAGGCTCTTCACTTCACATGCCAGGCCACTTTCCAATACTGCCTTACTAATGGGCCACTAATCTGTCTCAGTCAGTCCAGCAAGCATTTTTCAAGCAACTCCAGTGTATCCAACACTCTGCTAAGTTTTAGAGATACAGAGACCAAATGAAACAATTTTCCCTCAATAAGATTATAGGCTAACGTGAAAGACAATACTTAAATGTGTAAGTATATAAAGGGTATGTGCAAAGTGACTAAAAAGTAGTTTGGGAGGGAGGGTACTAGCAGCTGAGATATGGGAGGCAGTCAGGAAAGGCTTTTTGTAGAAGGAAGTAGCTAGGGGGCAGCTAGGCAGGGCAGTGGAAAGAGCACCAGCCATCGAGTCGGGAGGATCTGAGTTTAAATTTAGACAAGTACTAGCTGTGTGACCCTAGGCAAGTCTCTTAACCCTGAATGCTCTAAAAGAAGAAGAGGAGGAGGAAGAGGAGGAGGAAGAAGAGGAGGAGAAGGAAGAGGAGGTAGTTTTTAAATTCGCTTCAAATTTTTTTAAGAACTTTTAAAAAATTTTTAAACTTATACAAATGAGAAGAGAAAAAACAACTACCGTGAACACAGCAGACCATAGGAGGGGATTCAATATAAAACAATAAATTTCCCTTTTAAGAAAACATATAGTAGATACTAGAGCTTTTCTTTGCTTCCTTGTTGGTTTTCTTAAGCATGGAGACACACACACTCACACACTACACATATACACTCACACACATATATGTATGAACCTACTATGCTTATTTCCACCCATCCTCTAAGGGTAAATAGCATCTTCCTTCATAGGCTCAAGTCTTTCCATGTTTCTTCTAAATCAACCAGTTCATTTCCTACACCACAGTGGCATTCCAACTCAATCACATCCTATTTGACAGATTGTTTATGAAATGTTTTTCCCCAATGTTCTACATTCCTTCTATTCTTGGTTACATAGGTTTTATTTATAGCAGAAAATTTTAATTTAAAATAATCAAAATTAAAAAAAAATAAAAAAAATAATCAAAATTGTCCCTTTTACACTTCAACAATGCTCACCATTATAGTATAATTTAAGGTTTGATACTACTGAGTCTACCTTCCTTTACATCTTTTTTCTGGTTTCTTCGAAGTTCCTGAGCTGTTGCTCTTCCAAATGAACTATGCTATTATTTTTTCTAACTCAGTAAAATAATTTTTAGCAATTTAATTGGGATAACATTGAATAAATAGGTTAGCTATGTAAAATTGTCATTTTAAAAATTATATTGGTTTTATCAACCCATGAATAATGAATATTACTTTATTTAGATCTTAGTTTATTTATATAAAAAGTGTTTTATGTTTATGTTCATACAGTTCCTGTATCTGTTTTGGCAGATGTATGCTCAGATATTTTATGCTGCCTAGGTATTTTAAATGATCTAAAGCTATATTGAATAATATTGCTGACACATGGTGTAGTTTCTCTATTTTTCATTTTTGATTAAATTTATTTTAACTTTAACTTTCTCTGAGATCATGATAACTATCCTTGCTTTTTTTTTGCATAATAAATTCTCCTCCTGGCCTTTATTTTATCTTTCTGTGTATCTCTCATTTTCATAATGTTTCCTGAAAACAGCATATTGTTGAATTCAAATTTTTAATCTGCTCTCCATTTTTGTTTTATGGGTAAATTCAGCCCATTCATATTCCAAGCTATAATTACTTGTGTATTTTCCTCCTTCCTGTTTTTCTTCACTATCCTTCTCACCCTATTTACCCTACCTCTCCTCACTCCTCTGCTTCTACCTACTATCTTGCCCTCCTATTCCCTAACCTACTCACCCCTCCAAAAATCCCTCCCTTATCCTCTCCCCCCAACCCTGTCCCTTTGCCCTCTCATTTCTTTCTGAATTTAGGGGACTTTTATATACACACACACACACACACACACACACACACATTCCTGATGAGAGTAAGGTTACAGTACTACTCATCCTCCTGCTACTAGCCTCTTCTGTAACAATTTTTCCTTTTATGCCTCATTTTTATGAGAAAATTACTCCTTTTTATCTCTCCCTACAGTTTTGGTTTTTTGAAATCATCCCACCATACTTAGCTCAGCCCATGCCTTTCTTTTAAATTACCCAAATATAAATGACAGTCATAAAAGAAATGATAATATTTTTACATATAAGAAGCAATTTGACCTTATTGAGTCCCTTATAATTGAGCTTTGATGTTTATTTTATGTTTCTCCTGGATATTTTGTCAAATTTTCCCTTAAGTTCTGGGTTTTTTTTTTCATAGTGAGTAAATCCATTTATCCAAGCAAATAGTACACAGGAATTGAGAAGTTATACAGATTATACAGGAAATAGAGAGACACGTTGAAGCATTGGCCTATGTTCTAGGGGTTTTGTCACAAAAACCTGAAAGTCAGTTCGTTAAATGTCCATTTTTTTTCCCAGTTCAGGATTATACTTAATTTTTCTGGGTAAGTTATCCTTGGTCATAACCCCAGCTCTTTTGCTCTACAGAATACAGTATTCCAAGACTTATGGTCCTTCAACATAGTAGCTACTAGGTCTTGTGTAATCCTTATTGTAGCTCCATGATATTTAAATTGTGTTTTTTTTTCTTTTTGCTTCCAATATTTTCTCCTTAACCTGGGAGCTTTGAAATTTGGCTACAATATTCCCCTAAGTTTTCCTCCTGGGATCTCTTTCATATGGCAGTTGGTTGTTTTTTTTTGTTTTCTATTTCTGCTTTGCTTTCTTGTTCTAGAACTTCAGGGCAATTTTTCTTGATAATTTCTTGTAATATTGTATCAAGATCCTTTTTCTTAACCATATTTTTCAGGTAGTCCAACTATTCTTATGTTATTTCTCCTCTATCTGTTCTCCAGATCAGCTTTTTTTTTTCCAAATATAAACTCAGATCTTCTCTATCCCCATAGTTACTATCTATGGTCAGGTTCTTTCTCCTTTGCTTACTCATTTTTATTTATTTTTATTTTATTTTGTTTTTAGCAGCTATTAGTGTAATCAAGTTGTAGTCCCAAGGCATGGGAAATTATGCCCCAAGTCTCAGGTCCTTCCTACTGTTATTTTCTGAGATCTGTCTCAGAACCAAACCTTGGGCTTGCCTCTCTGTTCCTAAGCCACAGCTAGGGCCCCCAGCCATACTCTCCCACAAATGATCTTGCTCTCTGTGGTCCCTCTGATGGCTGCAAACTATGGTTATCCTTTCTGCCCAGGAACTGAAACCAGGGACTCTGCTCTCCCACAAGTGCCCACAGCCAACAGCGTCCCTGCCTCTGTGCTACTGCACTCACCAGGTGTGTGCTAGCTCCTTCTCCCCACAGCCACAGTCCATGATGCTTCTGATCAGCACAGCTGTACCCTCAACAATGAAAGGTCCTTCAGTCTTCTACTCAGCTGTCAGACCCCCATACTATCTGTGAAATGAAAGTTTCTAAGGCTGAGGCTATCTCTCAACCAAGCTGCCCACATGGCTTGTTGTTTGTTGATTCTGGAGAGTCCTCTTGGGGGTATTTGCACTTCACTCAGGGCCGACCTTTGCCCCTGGAGTCCTCTCAAATTGTCATAGGAGGATAACTGCTTTACCCCATTTTTATTTCTGCTGCTCTGAGGTGGTTTTCTGTCTTTTTTTGTGGAGGAAATTTGGAAAGCTGAAAGTTTTCTGACCTACTCTTCCATCTTCCCAGAATCCTCTCCTCAGCTTTGAATTCTAAGGGGCAGAGCATTCAAGTAGGCCAATAGGGTAATAAGCCTTGAAAAGAAAGACAGGATCAGGTTGTGAAGAACTTTAATTTCCAGAAAGAAGCATTTATATTTGATCCTAGAGGTAATAGGGAGTCACAGGAGTTTATTGGGTAGTTGAGTGACATGGTCAGACATACACTTAAGAAAAATCATTTTGGTGAATGTGTGGAGGATGAATTAGAGAGGGGAGAGACTAAGTCAGCTATGTGGTACAATGTATAGGACACCAGCCCTGGAATCAGGAGCACCTGAGTTCAAATTCAGCCTCAAACACTTACTAGTTTACTGTGTGATGCTGGACAAATCACTTAACCCTGATTGCCTCCTTTCACTCCCAAAATGGAGATTTTTGGAGTAGTTCAGACAAGTGGTAATAAGGGCCTGATCTAGGGTGGTGGCTGTGGGAAACAAGGGGACTTGGAAGAGATGTGGAGATAGAAATAAACATGATTTGGCAACCAATTGACTATGTGGGGTGAGCAGAGCTGAGGAGTAGAGGACTGCCCTGAAGTTGTGAACCTTGGTGAAGAAAAGGATGGTGACTTCAACTACGACAAGGAAATTTGAAAGAAGGGTAGGTTTAGGCAGTGGAGAGAGTGGGGAGCTAGAAAGACAATGGACTCTATTTTGAAGTGCCTTTCAGAAATCTAGATTGAAATGTCTGGTAGGAAGTTCATGATGTGAGACGCTGGGCAAATTTTCAAAATTTCATACAAATCATCTTCTACTTTGCTGATTGTTTTGGATCAAAATATTGAGGCACTGAGCAGAGATGGCTTTTTCAAGGAGTTGGTCTGAGAAAGCCACAAAAGATTCTTCCTACCCCCCCCCCAACCACCCATAAAGGATAACTAGATGGAATGATAGTATCTAATGACTTAAAGAACAAAATCGAGGATGGGAGGAGACTTGGGTATGTTTGTAGGCAGTATGGAAGCAACCAGTAGATAGTGAGAGGTGGAAGATTAAAGGGAAAGTGGTGAAAATTATGGGGAGAAGCCTGCTGAAGAAGACAGAAGAGAACAGATTGTAGGGAGGTCCATCTTTGGAGAGTAGAGTTTGCACATTAGTAGATCTCCATTATGATAAAACCACAGATCTGGAACTAAACTAAATTAAAATCCTTTCTAATTGATTTAGTGTTCATTGTATTGAAAGCAGTGTTCTTTCCAATAGGGAACTGGCCTCAAAACCAGGAAGATCTGGGTTCAAGTTCTGCTGCTGACACCAATTGGCTGCATAACCTTGGAAAGGCCACCTAACCATTCAGTGTCTAGGCAACTCTTTAAGGCTATAAGTTGCAGATAAAGTATCAACCTGCCTTGGTAATGGGAGGTTCTTCACCTAGGACTTCCCTCCTCCAATGAGGTCACAAGTCCTACTTTACTTTGAAACCACTTAGCACAGTCAGTGCATGGTACACACTAGGCACTCAATAAATGCTTATTGACTAAAGCACTTTTCCAGGTGTTATCATCTCTTCAAGATATTACCCACATTGAGAACAGTGATAAAACAGACATACACACATCTTTGAAGTCGTGCATCTCATAATAGCATGTCTAGGAGAAACTTTCTCCTGGCCTAGCATTGGCAAATCTGTAGAGACAATAATTTTGGTGACTGTGGCCTTATAATATGAATTGTTCAATTGTGTTTTACTAATAATGCCTAACCACTAGAGGTTTAATGGAATCATAGAAAGATATAGAAACTTGCAACATGCCTACCATTTCAGAAAACAATTTATATTTGCCCCTACTAATGTATTTTAATTTTATGAATCAACCAGTGGATACAATTAAGTCAAACAAAGGCTTTTTATTGAATTAGCGTATAGTAAGAAATCTAGGGAGTACATCTGAAAGGCTACATACATAAGAAACGTGTGGCTAGGAGAAAGTCATGGAGGGGAAATACAGAAAATGTGTAGCCAGGGCATATATATATATGGATAGGGTAACGCACATCATTGGCTATACAACTCTCATGTCTTCTCTAATGTCTTCACACTTCTGCTAGACCTTCCCTCCTCATGGGCCTCCCATGAATAGCTTCTGCAAAACATTGCTCTGCTGGTCATCTTGAAGAACTTTTCACCCTCTACATCTAGCTAAGGGGGCTATCATTATCTCCTTAGGATTAGAAATTTCCTGGATCCTTTTGATTTGGCTTGAAAACAAATTTGAGCCAGAAGAAAAGCTAATTGATAAGGTCGAAGCAACTATCCTTCAACCTCTGGCTCACATTCATGCCTATATTATTTGTAAATGGCTAACAGCGAGATAATAATTGCAAAGTATTTAGCACATAGTAAGCACTATATAAATGTTTACCTGACGCCCACCTTCAACTTCAGTCTGTTAGGTTATAGTCACGAAAAGACCTCTCTCTCCCTGACAACAATAATCTAGCTGCATTTTAGTCATAGGCTATTTATCTTTACATCCAGCTAAGGGGGCTACCATTATCCCCTTAAGATTAGAAATTTCCTGGATCCTTTTGATTTGGCTTGAAAACAAATTTGAGCCAGAAGAAAAGCTAATTGATAAGGTCGAAGCAACTATCCTTCAACCTCTGGCTCACATTCATGCCTTTATTATTTGTAAATGGCCAACAGCGAGTATCCTTGGTTTTCAGGTACCTCATAAAAAGAAAAGCAAGTTTAGATTTAAGGTGTCAGTGTGGGAAAGAAAGAGGATTTCAAGGTACTACATAACTTTATTGCAAGGACCCTATTTAGAAATATTCATATGCAAATGTTCTAAAAGAGATAAGAAATGGAATGTGATTCACTACTTCTACTTTTCTTCTAAAAATATTAAATGTTCATAGAAGAGCCAGAAAAATCTGACAGGGTTTTTTTTTTAATGGTGGGAACATTGTAGGTGGTACTTATTCAGATATGTAACATATTACTTGTTCATTTGGCTATGTCATTTTGCCATCATGTGGAAGGGCCAGCATGGTATAATGGATAGCAAATTCTGTTTCTGACAGTTATCGAATCTATGAGCCTGGGCAACTGACCTAACCTCTAAATGCTTAGGAAACTCTAAGACTATAAGTAGCAGAAAGGGGGCTGACTTGCGTCAATAGAGAGGATTTCTTCAACTGAGAAATCTTTTAACCAATAAAATTACAGGTCCAGTTCTTACCTCTATATTATAGAGGATTGTAGATTTAGAGTTGGAAAAGACACCATAGAAAATCTAGTGCAAATCCTTTCATTTTCAAGATGAGGGAACTTAAGAAGTTTCTAGTGACTTGTCCCACGTCCCAGAATAAGCAGCCCAACAGTGATTTGCTTAGTGCACTCAAGTCTAATGACTCAGAATTCAGGGTCTTTTCCGTATGCTACACTGCCCCCTTCTGTCCCTTTGATAAATCTCTATTATAGTAAGGAAGCAAAGACTAAGCATTCTTTGGAGAAAAAAATTAAGTGCTTTTCAGATAAACTGTACATGGTAATATTGTTACCATCAATTCAAATAATTTATAGTTACCTTTGAAATGTTTTTGTTATTAGGGAAAATAGCCTCTAGATCTGATTTTTATTCGGTCTCTTTAATCTCCTCCCCTACTAAATTTGATTTCTTTCTTCACCTTTCTTTTCTCATATCTACCCCCTTTTGAGGCTTTGATCAAATACTTATTAATTGACTATTATGTACTAGGCACTGTGTTATGCCCTGGAGATAAAGAGATAAGTAAGAGATAGTCTCTGCCCTCAAGGGCCTTAAATTCAGTTGGGAACATGTATTCTATTCTCCTGAGAGATGAGTTTGTCAAAAGAAGGAGAATGTAAGGGCATAGATAATTTATAACATAGAAAAATAGTCCTTGGGGAATTGAGAGACTACACTAAATGTCTAAGCTTCAATGTTTCCTAAAAGCATTAGTCTACCAAATATTATAAGAGCAGCCAAAATAACAATAAAAAATAATTGCAATCAATAGCTGATGTCTATGCAGTACTTTGAGGTTTGCAAAGCACTTTATATAGATTATCATGTCTGATCTTCACAACAACCCTATTAACTATGTATTCATTATCATCTCTATTTTACAGATGAGGCTGCTATGGTTCAGAAAGGTTAAGTGGTTTGCCATTAGTCACACACCAAGTGTCAGGGTTGGGATTTGATTTCAAGTCCATCACTTTATCTGCTATCCTATCATTTCTGATAAGATATTTGATAAAGGTGCTTTTTTGTTGCTCTTACTTGAAAGTTAAAATTTTTAAAATAAACCCATATTATAAACACATTGACCTATGTAAGTTTGAAGAGGGAGAAGTCATATTGTCTTTTAGAATTAACTTTTATCATTTGTGTTTCTGAAGTGTAAAAGAATTCTGTTAACAAAACTGTTGTCCTCTCTGTGGCGAAAGCTGTGGTCAAAACTAACATCTAAGGTTACATCTAACTAACATCTAGGCATACCTAGATACATGAAGAGAACAAGATCTTCTGCTCAAATATAAATTGGATGAACTTTCTTTGCAATGAATTTTGAGCTAAGTGATAGAAAAAATGAAATGACAAAAGAGAATGTCATACAGGCATGTTTGGAATCGTTATCTCCATTTCAAAAGAGACTCTGATTCTTTGGTCCCCAAACTCCAAGCGTAAGCCAAAAGCCTAATAATACTAAACTTATAGAAGACAAATTAAATAGCACCAACTCTAGATATTTCTCTAATAGTATGACACAGTGGAAAGGATGCTGAATTTGGTGTCAGAGGACCTGGGTTCAAATTCTGGCTCTACCATTTGCTCCCTGTATGACCTTTGGGAAGTCACAACCTCAGTTTTCTCACTTGTAAGATGAGAGAATTGGACTAGTTGCTCTCTAAAATATCTTCCAGCTCAACATTTATACTATTATCTCATTCTATGACTGTTGATGGTACTCTTTCAATAAGTGTTATGTATGTTTCTGCTTTGTGCTGTTGATTCTTTTTAATTTTATTGAAACTGTACCTCTATTATTAGAAATAATGTTATGTTTTCCAGGAAGAAAATGAAAGAGCTACGTAGCTTAAAATTGAATAATGTCCCCCCAAATTAAAAAGAGCCAAGAGGTTATCTTATGCAATTCATAAATTATTGAATCATTATATGTATAATTTTGAATAAGCTAATGAGCCTAATATTTAAATAAAGCATTGAATATTTTAAAATGTTTTTTTAAAAAGTCCCAAAGTTAACAAGGATGACAAAAAGGTATTTGGGAATTGACAACCTATATGAGTTGGTCAGTGACAAATTGTTCTGTGACAAGACAGTGTTATCCTTCTTTTAAAATGTGTTTCTTTCAGGTCTTCTTTGAAGGACATAATTATTGAGATGATGGAAAGAGAGATTTTAAAATTTTCTAATCTTCAGAGAAAATGTCTATCCACAAAATAACTTTCCTGCTTAATCAATTCACAATCTGTGTGTGTGTGTGTGTGTGTGTGTGTGTGTGTGTGTGTGTGTTTTATTACTGCACTATGACAAGTTGAACTTGCAAACATTTGTATATGAAGATGTTGGTACAAAATGTTTCTATCAGCAGCTTGTATACAGACTGACTTATAAGCCAATCCACTGGGTAAATCATAGTCTAATTCTAAAAGGAAGTTTGCATCAAAAACTATTTAATCATGTCTCTTTTTATATCCCTTTAAAAAAAACAGTGCTCTTAGTCCTGATTCTTGGAATATGATGACCATGACCAAAAGCAGGTCCTTCTCTACTTCCTATGCTGTCTCTGCAGCTAACCATGTGAATTCTAAAAAGCAAAGTCGACCAGGTAAGCAAATCATTGATCAGTATGGTCTCAGTTGAATAAGTTTTCATACATCTATCATTTAAAAGTCATTTGTAGCAAATTATGAGAAAAGATCATTGTACCACAAAGTACTGGCACATTTTCAGTTGGTCAAAACATCCTGACATAGTATTCTAGTTCTGGTTTGGCTGTTAGGATAAAAAAATCCATACCATACCATCCCCATATATTATCACTAGTCATTTAAAATTCCTCACTTAGCGATGCTGTGTTTTGTATATTTGGAACGAGCTTTACAAGATCTCATGTTCTAATAGCCATAAGGCAAATGACAGTCAATGTTCAAGCTAAAGATTACCTTGAATGAATAGCACAATCTTCTAATACAAAGTACATGATGTATAGATGATCTACTGAGGTCAGTTTGTATTTTTTTGAAAAATACTCTTTAGATCAGGCCTGTACAACATATGGCCTTTGGGCCACTTGTGCCCCCCCCAGTGGATTGCCTCTGTGTATTCTCTCCTATTTGTCACATGACCCATGGCAACCAACCATCGTCAGTCTGTCTCTGGTTACTTTTACTTTGAAAGTGAGGTGCTAAAACCCTATCTGTTTAGCCTATTTTAATTTTGGCCCCTACCTCCTTCCAAGTTGTACAGGTCTGCTTTAGATGAATGATACTAACAGCTAGTAATATACATATATATTCAGGGTAATACCTACATATCCAAACCACTTCTAAACATAATGTATCTTTAAGGGAGAAATATTTTCCTTTCTTCTTATAACTTGCTTACATGACAGAGAAAGCAAGAAACCTGTTCTTGTTCATTTCAATAATGTCTCTGCGATTTTGGCAATAGTAGTACACCAGAAAACCCTGTTTCAGATTCTGCCTCTGAAGTAATTTGATCCCTTTGGTCCTCAGTTTGTTCAACTACATAAATGAGGGGGTGGGACTGGATCTTCTCTGATATCCCTTCCATCTCTTGATGGAGCCCGTAGCAGGATGGGTGTAAGGGAGTTTCCTTAATCTCAGGACCTTTAGATGGACAACATGTTCATGGAAAATAGAACCTGGGAATTATTTCTCACCTCTGGGATCTTTTCTTTGTTCATTTCAAGAAAATACTTTTAAGGGGAGAGCAAATACTTATAATGTATTATTAATAAACATTATAATTCTTCCCCAAGTCTGGCAGTTAGTATGTCAAGGTTCATAAAACACCATATTTGCATACAGTGTGCGTTTCAGCGAAACTTGTAGCACATAGCACTTGATTATTAATTACTTCTCTCATATGAAGTTATACTTATAAGGCTTAGGGCTCCATGGGAGAAGTCCAATATGCATCAAACTAGAATCAGAGTAAGAGAAATAGGCCACACTAATTGGCTTTTTTGCCTCTTTTTGAGAAAATACTTTCCAAGTAACCTTGCACATCATAATCACTGGAGATCTATTCATTTGCAATTAACACTACAAAAAAAGGACTTATTTTTTCTTTGGTGGAATGGGAAAAAAATGTGATAATTGAAAATTAAACTATCAAAATTTTTAATTTGCAGTCAACAAATAGCATTTCTGAAGTTTTACTTGGCGGCTAGAAAATTTCTGCCTGTAACACAAAAGTCAGGTTGGGTCCTCAATCCCTTTAGACAGTAAGCTCCTTAAGGGCAGGTACTATCTTTTGCCTCTTTTTGTACCCCCAGCACTTAGCACAGTAGGTCTTAATAAATGTTTATTGATTAATAATTTTTATTGAATTGACCATTTATTAAGCTTCTATTTTGTTCCAGGTACTCTGAACATGAATGCATCAGTTCCTCTCTTCCCCCACTTCCCATCCTTCCCACCTTATGCTCTCCCTTTTTGGTAGCCAACCACTTCGTATTAAACTATGCATTTAAGTATGTATTCCTAATTCCACTCCTTAGCCTCATCCTACATATTACCTTTTAGGGACATTACTCCTAGGATGGGACACAGCTTTATTGTAGGCATATACTTTCTAATTTAGAGGGATAATACAACAGAACTCACCTGCTGATGACAGCCAGTGTCCTTTCCTCTGAGGCTATCTGCTTATTCCTCTGAAGAATAAGTCCTGTTCTTCTCAAGAAAAAAGGGCTAAAAAAGCTAACCAACAAAAAAGGGTAAAAACAAAACCAAAAACAACCTTTTCAAGTGAGAGGTGACTGTATTATAGTATAAAGAATAGTAGATTTGTAATCAGAGGATCTGGGTTTGAATCTCTGCTCTGCTCCTTGATATTTATGTAATCCTGAACAAGTGACTTTTCTTTTCTGAGCCTTAAACACCTTGTCTTTAAAATGAAGGAATTGGATTTGGTGATGTCTAAGGTCCTTTATAACTTTAGATTTTATAATCCTATGAAACAAATTTCAAAGGCATTCAATTCCTAGTGGTTAAATAACACACATAAAAAATTTTTCCTTGTGAAAAAAATGCCTTTTCCAAGCTCTGTCAAAGAATGACAAATATTCCACCTTCTTTATTTTGTATATTTCCGTCCTAAGCCAAGGTGTCATAACGAGAGCATAATAGTCTAATTTAAGAGATCAGGTAAAAGAATATGTATTGGCATAGCATAAGCTTGACTATTAAGACATAGATTGGCACCCAGAAGAATCTCCCTACTGGGAAATAGTAATAATCACTAAACTTTTTAAATGTATCTTTATTGTTTTTTTTTTCTGCGTAGCCAATTTTTCTTTCAGTATCCTTCCCCACCTTGTCCTCCAGAGAGCCATCCCATATAATATGTAACAAAAAAGTAAAAGAAAAATGTCAGCAAAACTAATCAGTATATCACAAAAATCTGAAAACTATGTGCAATATTCCATATGCATAGCCACTCCATCTCTGCAGAAGAATTGAGGGAGGATTGTGTTCTCATTTCTCTTCTTCAGGGTCAATGCTTATTCTCTGAAATTTTGGAACATTCACTTCTGATTGTTTTACGGTGGTTGTTTTTCTTCAATTTCTATTGTTATAGTTATTGTGTATATTTTTTTCTTGGCTCTACCTCTCTGCATCATTTCATCAGTTTACATAGTCTTTCCATGCTTCACTATTCATCATATTTTGACAGGAATATTCCATTACAGTTACGTAACACTATTCGTTTGTCTATTCCTCAGGCAGTGAACATCTAGTTTTTACTACTGTAAAAGTTTTGCTATAAATGTTTTGGTATATATGGGGATTTTCTTCTTATCAGTGACTAGTCTTGTAATGGAATCTCTGGATCAAAGAGGTACAGACATTTTCATCATTGTTTCTGACATAATTCCAAATCATTTTCCAAAATAGTTGAATTGATTCATAGCTATACCGACAATATATTAATGTGCCTATCCCCTCAATAAGTACTATTCTCATCTTTTATCATCGTTGCTAATTTTGGGGGTATAAGGTAAAGCTTAAGGGTGGTTTTGATGTTTATTTCTTTCATTACTGATTTGGAACATTCTTTCAATATAGTTTTTAATAGTTTGGAATTCTTAATCCTTAAGTTTTTAAATTTTATTTTTGTTATCATTTGGACTATAACAGGAGGTAATAAAACTAGAATACTAAATAATTTAGCTGGAGAACCCTCACTCAGTAACTCTAATAATTATATAGACTACTAATAAACTTTTTATTTTATTGTCTGCTTTCTTTTGCATTGCCATCTTCAAAATGCTATAAGAACCTTATCCCACAAGATGCATTATTGTTTTAGGCATCTTACTAGATCTTTAAATTTAGCATTTTACCTAGCAGTTTCAATCTGTCCTTGATATTATAGAGAGAATTACTTTTTGCTATAGTTTTAAGCAAATAGTTTCCGAGGTTCCTTCCAATTCTAAAAGTCTATGATTCTGTGACTTAAAAATTAAAAAAAAATACAACAGTTCATCTTTCTGCATATTCACAAACTCTAGAATCTCCTTCCAAGTTCCAGTTTCAGGGAAACCAATACCAGTCAGACTTTTTCATCTATCTCTAAAGTCTCATGAAGAGGACATTTTGTCCTTAGCCCTCTTCTCTTAACTCACCCCTCTCCCCTCTGGAATTCTTCCTGGGAAAAACTGTGGTCCAACTTTTTCTTTTTAAAAATGAACAGAATTTCTAGGATGAAATAAATTTATAAGTTGGAACAAGTTAGGACTTTATTACTATGCTATGGCCCTAATATTATTTTGTTTACCTGTTTATAGCCACACAATCCTTAACCTTTCCTCAAGTAATACAATGTCATTTACTTCCTCCCTACCCCCCAAAAAAATTACTTTATAGAGAATTAGCAAGGAAACATGCCAGTCTGAATGCATAGCAACATGTTTCAAATGGAACACAACCCTAGACTAATGAGTTATCTCAGTTAAAATGTTCCTTCTCCTACAAATTGTATGAAAACCTTTGGGAGAGAACAACTTTATGAAAGATTTTTTCCCCATTGTTTTATGTAGATATTTCATTTAATTAAATCTCTGTTCTTTGAATTAATGTTTGTTTTTCCTGGCTTGGTGTAATAAAAAGGAGAAAAACAAGCAGTAGGAGCTTATGAGCTGAAGTTTTGAAGAAAGGCCAACCAAAAACTTACCTGTATTCTTGGTTTAACTTTCATAGTCCCAAGTTTGCGGGGATCTGGATATATCTAAATAAAAACAGAGTAAAAGGGAAGAAAGCTATGTATGGTATTGGAATGAGTATAGAAGCGAGTGGAGCTGAAAAAGAGATAGGCTAAAGACTAAAATAAGGAAAAACTAACAAGAGATAGAAAATGGGCCTAAAGTCAAGAATAAAAAGAAGGGGAGATGCTGAATCTATAATTTCTACAAAGCAATTAAATGATTTGGCTGCTGGCTCAACCAATCTGTATTAAGTGTTTTGACTACCTCACCCTTCAAGGAATTGCAATACAGCCACTTGTTAGCTAGCCACAAATGTAAGCAGAATGAACCAGGAACTACAAGAACCTTTTGATTAAAGCATAGAAAATATTCTTTTGAACATATATTTTCATTTCAATTTTGCTCTTGCATGCAAATCACTGCATACATTGGTCTACCATTAAGTCATAGAACTTCTTAAACTTGTCTAATTCATATTTATCTCATATGCAGTAGTCATTTCCTGAACTCTTATAAATTGGTTCCACCTATTGGCAGAGCTTACAGCTATCTCCACTCCTGAAAGTTAAACTTATTTTTCCTTATTAAAATGCTGAATTGCGAGACAATTTTTATAAACCTTAAGAAAAAATATTTTGACTTGTCATTTTATTTTATTTTTTTCTTTTAAATATATTTTTATTTTTTAGAAGCTCCTGAGGGCTAACCAAGCCATTTTCCTGTGAAAATATAACAGAAACTTTTATTTATCAGAACTTCTGGTTTCTTTCTTGTTCAATTAAACTTGGACTGAGAAAGTTTTTACAGCAAAAAAACAGATGGAGTCACTTAAATAATTTCCCTCCAGAATTGTTTATCTTTTTTTGATTGCTTAAAGTTACTTGTGTCATGACACACATTTTCTCATGCTCTCATAAATAAGGAATTAGGGCTGCATTACTCAATGGAGTTGGAATTTACTCTTCCTCTACTTGCATTCTTTAAAATATTTTCATTTTATATATTTTCCTGCAGGATGTTTTGAATCATACAAAGATTATATTTTGTTGGCTGTACTTTTTCCCCAAAGCTTATTTTAAATTGGCATAAATATTGAATAAAGATAGAGACTGAGCTTGTGATCTTATGAAGAAACTCCCCCTTACAAAGCAGGTTGGAACCTTCCCTAGAAATTTGAGTCTTTGAGAGCTGCTTGGATATTGAAAAGTTAAGTGTTTGTCCCAGAGTTACACTGTCAGTATTTGTCCAAAGCAGGACTTGAACCCTGATCTTCCTAGCTTTGAGGCCAGCACTCTATCCAGAATGCCACATTGCCAATGTAAATCTGTATCTCTACATTTATATGTAGCATACATTTGGATCTTAAGACTAAAAGGGAACTTAGGAGGTCACATAGCCTACCCTTCCAAATTCAAGCAGAACATACTTTTAGGGATATGAATGGGCAACTAGACCTATGATTTCACTGATATGGGGTGGGGGGATCCTAGTAAGAAACTTTTTCTACTAATGTAGATTGGCACTTTCTCAGCAATTCATAATCTGACTATCATCTAGAACACTTGGAAGTTAAATGACTTATCTGTGGTCATATTTTCAATATTTATCAGAGGAAGAGCTTAAAGAGAAGTCTTCCTGGCTTTGAGATTTCTACTAACTACCCCAATATGTCTGTCCATACTTAAGCCATCTCACAAAGATAGGAATATATCTTATTTGTCAAGATTTGGGGGGGGGGGTTACAGTTTTCCTTTTTAATCCAGTTTATTGTGACTGATGTTCTAGATTTGTTAGCTCATTCTATACTTTTAGTCCTCATCTGTCATTATCATAATGAGAAATGATATAGTTTTTTTCAGGTTTACAATGTGCTTTACAAATATTGTCTCATTTTATCCTCACAACAGCTCTGAGAGGTAGGTGCTATTATCATTCTCATTTTACATGTGAGAAAACAGAAGTAGACCGATGTTAAGTGACTTGCTCAGAGTCTAAAAGCCATTAAATATCTGGATTTGACTCCCATGTCTGGTGCTCTCACTGGGAACCACCCAGTGATTCCACTGGGCCACATTGCTCTCTTAGTTATCAACACTTGAAAGAATCCTTCCTATCCTTGAAGAACAGTATATATAATACATATTCATTTTAGAACTAATAGGTATAAATATAGAATTCCTCATGCTTTCTAATTTAAATACTTATAATGAAATAGTGAAACAAAGTCAGAGCACTTTTCATAATAAAAATAGCAAAACACCTTTATATAGTGCGTGTGTGTGTGTGTGTGTGTGTGTATTTACTTTGGACAAGTGAATTCATTCATCTGTATCTTTGTCTGATTTTCTACAAAATCAAAATACTGTTTCTTTTCATGGTGTTGTCAGGATCAAAGTTTGTTAAAATGTTTGAAATATTCAGACAAATAGCACAACCAACAGACAGAGGAGCAAAGCTATTCCATCTGGCACAATATTTGTTTTAATTTTAGTCCTAGGAGGCAACTTGCTGGAGACTTGAAGTCTGCTTATTTGTTTAAGTTTAGTTAATACACCAGCTCCAAGTACTGTAATAGACTTTTTAAAAATGTTAGAAGAACTAGTAACATTTCTCTAAGGACATGAGCTGGCAACTACTAAAAATTAGCAGTGATAAGATGACTGCAATTACTAATTGACTTGAGAAAATACGCCATATCAGAATAGCACTAGAGAACATTCTTTCAGGCTGTGAACTTCAGTTTTGTCAAAGGTGGCAGGAAATTACTTTCTACAACAACAAATTAACAACCAAGTATGTAGAGAATTAGTTGAAGCTATGCATATCTGAGATGCTTAAAGAATTGAAAGGGAGCAGCAGCATTTGAGGTGACATTGTCCTAGTTACCCTTTGCTTAGTAATCTCTGGACCAAATTTTTTCAAACTGTAATAGTAAGATAAATGTTTCCCTGGCAATCTGGAGTCTCTGTCTGGATAAATATGACCTAGAGTTTGTACTCCCTGACTGAGATTCTAGACTGTTACAGAGTGCCTAAAGAGAAGGCAGACTGAAAATTGTCCTTTTAAAAAAACCCTTAAGTTGAAATCAAATAAAATTAAAATATAAATTATCTTATGCTATATGTGAATCCTGAAGAGCAATATAAATGTATAATAGCATAAAACAAAAATAAACAGGTACTGTACCAGGAACCAGTAGACTTGGACTATAGTCTCTTCCATTTATTTGTTTTATGATTTGGGGCAGTCTGAGTCTCAGTTGCCTCATTGAAATGGAAATAATATTTTACTATTACTATGCACTAGAAGAAGATTGGACTGGATGATCTCTTGAAGTCCCTTCTCATTCTCTGATTCAGTGATGTGGATGGCTACAGAATGATTCAAGGAGGTTGCTATCATTCCTAATTGTTTAATAAGTAAGATAAGAGAACATAATCCTTTAGAATCTCAGGCTTCACTCAATTCACGCAGAAGGAGCTGGAAGGGGCATGTATTCTTTTTTAGTCTTTTAAGACCAAAGGAAACAAAGCAAGCCAAAGTCCATTTTTCTTTCCAGTGGACCAGAAAAATTTTGATAAAAGTGAAATATGTGAACAAATTGGCATATCTTTGAGCACAATTGTGTTTTAATCCATCTGTTAGCTAATCACACAATATACTGCATTGGGCACACCATTTGGGCCCCAGTAGTTCTACTGAAAAATGAGAATCAAACCACATCACTTTTAGTTTTTATTTGTATCACATATTTTCTTTAGCTTCATGTTTTACCATATAATAAAAAAAATTTAGATAAATATTCATAAGGAATTCTTTTCTATGGTTTTTTCTTTTTATTTTTAAGGAGATCTATATGTAAGCTTCAAATTCTTAAAGGTCATTTTAGGATGTAAGTTTGAAAGAACGTTTTCTAATGCTGGGCTTCTTAAATTTGGGTCTGTAGATTTTTGAATTTTTTGATATTTAATATTTCTTTTTCTTTGAAATTTCATGGTTTTTTGTTATTTCACTGCAATTGTTTTCCTTTTGTGGCAGGAGCAATATTCTAATCTTTGCCCCACGCAACTAAGACTAGTTTTTACTTAAAAGGTATTAAGACCATTTCCAAGAATCAATTACTTCAGGGGACTAAAGGTTCAGGCAATTGACCTAACTTTCTGGTCAGCTGAATTCAAAGTAGCCACAAAGAATTCTAGGTATTCTTTGATGCTCGGCTATTAGAAAACTATGGACAGCTTAGGCAAGGGAGCTTTGCTGAGATGAATCAACTTGAGGTGGCCTCTAGGTCTAACCTTATTGAATATCATTCTCCTACAATAATTGCTCAGTAAATCTTTTGTTTACTGTTGAATGATATATGAATACTTCATTTTTCCTGATATGTAACCAAAACCTCTGAGGGACTGACCTGGATCAGGCCTGGAACTGAATAGTCAGAGAGCAGGATGGCAAAATGTATCTTGGAAAATGTGGCATAGGTTTGAGAAATGAGATGTCTCATATGTCTATATCATTACTTTCTTTCAAGAGCAAAGTGGAAGTTTCTGAATATGATGCATATAGAATATCACAAAAATATAGTTAATTATATCTTTAAAAGACAAGAACAACTAGTTTCTTATGTGTTATGAATGAATGGAAAACAAAACTTTTATTAAGCATTTACCTCACATTCTAATATGTAGGAAGCTCCTACTAGAAAGCAGATGGAAAGGCTAGGTTATACTTAGGCTGCTGTGACAAACTTGGCAAGACTCAGATGTCTTTAGGATGTTTCATCAGGTCAGCTGGATATGGTGTGTATAGCAGCAAGGCAAATCATAAGATTTGGTGTGATAAAGGTTGTTGTGGCAACAGAGATGGCAGAGGCCTGGTTGTAGTTTGTGACTCCCTACACATTTAAATAGTTCCAGCAGTGATGTGCTCCATTAGTGGATAGTAGTGCACTTCGAGCGACTTAACTCATGACCATGGGGGGAGGTGGGGAGGAAATGGACCCAAGGTTTATAGTGAAGAGAGTGCTCTGGGTATCTTTTCACGGTGCCAGTTGATGATGGGGAGTTGGAACCAGTGTATATCTGGAAGGGGGAAAGAACAAATTGGCAGGAAGGTTGGGGAATGGAGGCCTTCTTGCAAAAAGTCCCTAGCCAAAAGTCACTTCAGAAATAGCTAATAGCATCATTGACTAGTGAAAAAAGAGGCAAAAGTCTACATCAAATTATTACGAAGTCTAAAAGTGAGAACATAATGTAAACCATTGCCACAGTTTCAGCCTGATCTATTTAAATAACTGTCTATGTCAAAAAGAAAATTGGAAAAAGAATAGATGTTGACATTGATAACCTCAATTGCCTACATAAGCTCAACCAGTAAAAAGTAGTCAATCAATAAGTGCAAAGGCATTCAAAAACCACTTTTTGCCAACAAACACTTGATCTTATTGCCAAATGGAAGGATGCAGAATCCAAGGGCAACAAAAGATTAAAATATACACCAATTTGTAACACATTATATTGAAGGCTGGCAGAAGATTACAAGCAATATCACCTCATAAAAGAATGAAAAGCAGTAGAAGCCAAAATAAATCTATCTAAAGCTTGGCACGAGAAACAACTGTCCCACATTTTGATGTATTCATAGACAAAACTGGCAGGAAAATAACAAATAAGCATCACAGAGAACAAATTTTTTATAGTCTTTATATAAGTCTTTTTCATTATTAGTGACAGAGGAAAACACCAGGTTTGGACCTTTTAGTCTCTGTTATGAAGAAGAAATGTCACTTAAAAAGATGAAATTGGGAAAATCAACTGGAACAGACCAAGTTCATGTAAACAAGTCTATTTTATACTAAAGGCAACATGATCTTGAAAGCATTCGGGAATCAGTAAACTTGCCTTTATTAAGTACTGAGGACACAAAGAAAGGCATATATATATGTGTATATATACATATACATATATACACACACATGTATATAAGCATATATGTGTGTAGGTGTATGTATATATGTATATGTGCATATATGTATGTGTGTATACATGCATATATACATATATATTCGCTATTGTGGAGAAAATATACAAATGAATATGTGCAAGATATATGTATGTATATATATACACACACACATATATATATATATATATATATTATACACACACAGAGAGAGAAAATGGGGTCATCTCAAATAAAAGGTACTGATTAAGGAGGGCTACAAAAGTTTTCTTGCAGAAAATGGAACCGTTTTACATGATGCATTAGGGTGATGAATATGTGGAAAAAAATGGGAAAAAGTTCACAGACATAATTCTCTAAAAGGCAGATCAAGAGAACATCAGTAACTGCTTGCCCATGTACCTAACTTCTCAAGTTTATAAAGTCTTTATGAAAATGATCTATGGGTGTTTTTAGGATATATTAATGAAAATAGGAGATGGCAATGGGCAGGCTTTTGTAAATGATCCCTACAATTGACTGAAAATGTGGAAAATTCAAAATACTATTGAATTTATGGATTATGAACCTACAAAAATTTATTTAAGGATGGATGTGAGTGATATAACTGTAAAGTTTATAACTTTATAATTTTAAATTTAAATAACTTCCAATAAGAAGTTTCTTGTGCTTATTTTAAGATCATATGAATTTATTTGATAAATTTAGAAACAGGGAAAATTCTGTTGCATAACCCTCCGATCATTAACATCAAAGGTGTCAAACACAGACAAGTATTCTCAAGGGGTTTACCACAGTCAAGAAGGCTATAATGCACAAGGTCCAGAGGGACTGCTTACAGAAGATAAAGTACATCAAATGATCCTATTTCAATGGCATTGTGCTAATGACACCAAGCCTCAGAATATCGGGACTTTATCTATAATTACTCAAGAAAAACATAGTCTAACAATCATATTGGAAAAGAAATAAGAGGATGAAAAATGCCCATTGTTTAGAGTATGACATGGAGTGAAATAGCTAGTCCATTGAGTTAGTACATTAATACAAAAATCTTAGAAGCACCAAAGACAGAAAAGTTGAGACTAAAATAGGAAAGCAATAGAATAGGTTTGATTTCATCTGTGTAATTTGTTAAATATTTTTAATGTTACCAAACTTCTCTCTAGCACAAAGATTCTATTTTCAATTTAAAAAATATTTATTTTAAACATTCTTTTTTTTTTAAATTTTGAGTTCCGGATTCTCTCTCACCTTCTCACCCCTTCCCCACCCGTTGAGAAGCCAAACAATAGGATATGAGTTTACATGTTAAATTATGAAAAACATATTTCCATATTTGTCACATTACAAAAATGAAATAAAAAAGATAAAGATAAAAATTCAAGATAATTATACTTAAATTCACACTCAGTGTTCATCAGTTCTTCTGGGAGTGAATAGCATTTTTCATCATGAGTCCTTTGAATTGTCTTGAGCCATTGTATTGATCACAGTAGACAAGTCTTTCACAGTCAGTTATCATTATGATATTGTTGTTATTAGGCACAGTGATTGCATCAGTTCATATGGATCTTGCTGTGTTTTCCTGAAATCAACTTCCTTGTCATTTCTTATGGCACAGTGGTACTCTATCACAATCATATGCCACAACTTGTTCAGCCATTCCCCAATTGATGGGCATCCCCTCAATATCCAATTCTTTGCCACTCCAAAAAGAGCTGTTTTAATATTTTTGTACATATAGGTAATTTCCTTTTTCTTTGATCTCCTTCTTATACAAACCTATAGTGGTATTGCTGGAGCAAATGGCATCTACAGTTTTATAGCCCTTTGGAAATAGTTCTATATTGTTCTCTGGAGTAGCTGGACCATTCACAACTCCACCAACAGTTCATTAATGTACGTATTTGCCCTTGTGCCCTCCAGAATTTGTCATTTCTGACAGGTTTGAAGTGGTACCTCAGAAATGTTTGAATTTGTCTTTCTCTAGTCATTAGTGATTTAGAACATTTTTATTTGACTATGCATACTTTTGATTTCTTCTTCTGAAAACTGACAGTTCATATTCTTTGATCATTTATCAATTAGGGATTAGCTTTTATTTTTATGAACTTGACTCAGTTCCCTACATATTTAATTTAATTTAAATTTATTTATTTAACATATTTGGTTTTCAGCATTGATTTTCACAACAGTTTGAATTACAAATTTTCTCCCCATTTCTACCCTCCCCCCCACTCCAAGATGGCATATATTCTGGTTGCCCTGTTACCCAGTCAGCCCTCCCCTCTATCACCCCCCTCCCCTCTCATCCCTTTTTCCCTTCCTTTCTTGTAGGGCAAGATAAATTTCTACGCCCCATTGCCTGTGTATCTTATTTTTTAGTTGCATGCAAAAACTTATTTTTTGTTGTTTTTGAACATCTGTTTTTAAAACTTTGAGTTCCAAATTCTCTTCCCTCTTCCCTTCCCACCCACCCTCCCTAAGAGGTCAAGCAATTCAACCTAGGCCACACGTGTATCATTATGTATAACCCTTCCACAATACTCATGTTGTGAAAGACTAACTACATTTTGCTCCTTCCCAACCCATCCCGCTTTATTGAATTTTCTCCCTTGACCCTGTCCCCTTTCCAAAGTGTTTTTTTGATTACCTCCACCCCCATCTGCCCTGCCCTCCATCATCCCCCCTCTTTTATTTTTTTTATCTTCCTCCCTCTTCTTTCCTGTGGGGTAAGATACCCAACTGGGTATGTATGGTATTCCCTCCTCAGGCCAAATCTGATGAGAGCAAGGTTCACTCATTCCCCCCTCACCTGCCCTCTCCCCTCCTCCCACAGAACTTCTACCTCTTGCCACCTTTATGCGAGATAATCCACCCCATTCTATCTCTCCCTATCTCGCTCCCTCAGTATGTTGCTCTCTCATCCCTTAATTTCATTTTATTTATTTTAGATATCTTCCCTTCATCTTCAACTCACCCTGTGTCTGCTCTCTCTCTTTTACATATATATGTATATATATATATATATATATATATACATACATATATATATACACACACACATACACATTCACTTCTATATATACATAAACATATATATGTGTGTATGTATATATATGTGTGTGTGTGTATATATATATATATATATATATATATATGTATATGCATATTCCCTTCATCTACCCTAATACTGAGGTCTCATGAATCATACACATCATCTTTCCATGTAGGAATGTAAACAAAACAGTTCAACTTTAGTAAGTCCCTTGCAATTTCCGTTTCTTGATTACCTTTTCATGCTTCTCTTGATTCTTGTGTTTGAAAGTCAAATTTTCTATTCAGTTCTGGTCTTTTCACTGAGAAAGCTTGAAAATCCTCTGTTTTATTGAAAGTCCATATTTTGCCTTGGAACATGATACTCAGTTTTGCTGGGTAGGTGATTCTAGGTTTTAATCCTAGCTCCATTGACCTCCGGAATATCGCATTCCAAGCCCTTCGATCTCTTAATGTAGAAGCTGCCAGATCTTGGATTATTCTGATGGGGTTTCCACAATACTCAAATTGTTTCTTTCTGGCTGCTTGCAGTATTTTCTCCTTGATCTGGGAGCTCTGGAATTTGGCGACAATATTCCTAGGAGATTTCTTTTGGGGATCTATTTGAGGAGGCAATCGATGGATTCTTTCAATTTCTATTTTGCCCTGTGGCTCTAGCATATCAGGGCAGTTCTCCTTGATAATTTCTTGAAAGATGGTATCTAGACTCTTTTTTTGATCATGACTTTCAGGTAGTCCAACAATTTTTAAATTATCTCTTCTGGATCTATTTTCCCGGTCAGTGGTTTTTCCAATGAGATATTTCACATTGTCTTCCATTTTTTATTCCTTTGATTCTGTTTTATAATATCCTGATTTCTCATAAAATCACTAGCTTCCACTTGCTCCAATCAAATTTTTAAAGTAGTATTTTCTTCAGTGGTCTTTTGGACCTCCTTTTCCATTTGGCTAATTCTGCCTTTCAAGGCATTCTTCTCCTCATTGGCTTTTTGGAGCTCTTTTGCCATTTGAGTTAATCTATTTTTTAAGGTGCTGTTTTCTTCCGTGTATTTTTCAGTATTTTTTTTGGGTCTCCTTTAGCAAGTCATTGACTTGTTTTTCATGGTTTTCTCGCATCCTTCTCATTTCTCTTCCCAATTTTTCCTCTACTTCTCTAACTTGCTTTTCCAAATCCTTTTTGAGCTCTTCCATGGCCTGGGACCAGTTCATGTTTTTCTTGGAGGCTTTGGTTGTAGGCTCTATGACTTTGTTGTCTTCTTTAGGCTGTATGTTTTGGTCTTCTTTGTCACCAAAGAAAGAATCCAAAGTCTGAGACTGAATCTGGGTGTGCTTTTGCTGCCTGGCCATATTCCCAACCAACTAACTTGACCCTTGAGTTTTTCAGTGAGGTATGACTGCTTGTAGACTAACGAGTTCTATGTACCACGTTTTGGGGGGAGGTGCCAGCTCTGTCACCCCAGCACTCCTCCCTCCCCAAGAACACCCAGCCCGAACTGGGCTTAGATCTTCAGCAGGCTCTTCACTCCTGCTCTGATCCACCACTTAATTCCTTCCACCAGGTGGGCCTGGGGCCAGAAGCAGCAGCAACTGTAGCTGCCCCACCTCCGCTGCCCCCGGGGCTGGAAGCCGAACCGCGAACTCCTTCCACTCCCGCAGCTTTTCCCACTAACCTTCTCCGCAGTCTTTGGTGTTTGTGGGTTAAGAAGTCTCGTAACTGCTGCAGCTCACTGATTCAGGGTGCTAGGGCATGCTCTGCCTGGTTGCTGGTCTTGATGTTCCAAGCCGCTCAGGCTGGGTTCTGCTCCACTCCGTTCCCAGCTCCCAACTCCCAGCTCCGTGTGGAATAGACCTCACCCAGAGACCATCCAGGCTGTCCTGGGCTGGAGCCCTGCTTCCCTCTGCTGTTCTGTGGGTTCTGCCATTCTAGAATTGGTTCAGAGCCATTTTTTATAGGTTTTTGGAGGGATGCGTTAGGGAGCTCATTCTAGTCCCTGCTTACCAGCCGCCATCTTGGCTGCGCCCCTAGTTCCCTATATATTTGAGAATTGAGGCTTTTATCAGAGAAATGTGCTAAAAACATTTTTTATAATACTTCATTGTCTATTGTACCTTCGAGTAAAAAGTAGTTTCACTGTTTATCTCTTCAAATTAGGCCTTTTTGCTTTTGCTTTGTCTGAGATCATGATGCTACGCCTGCCATTTTTTTTAACTTTAGCTGATGTGTAATAGATTCTGTTCCAGTGCATCATTTTAATCCTGTGTCTGTCTTTCTGTTTCAAGTGTGTCTGTTGTACACAACACATTGTTTGATTCTGGTTTCTAATCTTTTCTGCAATCTGCTTCTGTTTTATGGGTGAGCTCATCACATTCACATTCACTGTTACGATTACTTATAGTTCATTTCCCTCCATCTTATTTTCTCCTGTTTATTCTCTCTCTCTTTTTATCCTGTCCCTCCTCAAAAGTCTGCTTTGTTTCTGACCATGGCCTACTTTAATCCTTCCTCCCTTTTATCCTTTCCCCTTATCTTTTATGCTCTTCTGCTCCTATTTCTTTAGTGGGTAAGGTAGATTTCTATATCCAACTGAGTGTGTATATATATTGTTCCTTCTTTGAACCAGTTCTTATGAGAGTGAGGTTCAAGCATCACCTACCCCAAATACCTCATTTTCCTCTCCTTTATTCAAGCTTGTCCTTGCATGACTCTTTTATGTGAGAAAATTTTCCCCATTCTACATTTCCCTTCCTCCTTTTTCCATTGCATGCCTCTTTTTCATCCCTACATTTTTTAGATTATTCTAACAAAATTCACTCACACCTATGTTCTCTGTCTATGTAAACTCCTTCTAGCTCCCCTAATAATGATGAAGTTTTTAGGAGATAGATGTATCATCTTCCCATATAGGAATATAAATAATTTAAATTTATTGAATTCTTATGATTACTTTCATATTTAACTTTTTATGATTCTGTTGAGTCTTCTCTTTGAATGTTGAATTTTCTAATTAGTTCTGGTGTTTTCATCAGGAATGGTTGTAAGGCCTCTATTTTGTTAAATATTCATTTTTCCCCTGAAGGATTATGCTTATTTTTGATAGGTAGGTTATTCTTGTTTGTCATCCTAGCTCCTTTGCCTTACAGAACATCATATAAAGAGCCCTCTGCTCCTTTAACAAGGTCTGCACTCCAGTCTTTACCAAGGAAGACCCTTGCTGCCCTGTAGTCACAAGTAATTTCATTAAAGAGAATGACAAAAATGATATAACAAAATTTGTGGGATGTAGCCAAAGCAGTACTTAGGAGAAAATCTATATTATTTTATACATACATACATGTATATAGGGGAGAGAGAGAGAGACAGACAGATAGACAGACATACACACACACACACACACACACACACACACAGAAAGAGAGAGAGAGAGAGAGTGCAGATCAGTGAATAGGGCATGCAACTAAAAAAAACAGAAAATTATAAGTTCCCAGTTAAAAACCAAATTGGAAAACCTGTAAATCAAAGGAGAGATTAATAAAATTGAAAGTAAGAAAATCATCCAACTAATAAATAAAACTAGGAGGTGGTTTTATTGAGGGGAACAATAAAATACATAAACATTTGGTTAATTTTATTTAAAAAAAAGAAAACCAAATTACCTGTATAAAAAATGAAAAGGGTTGGAGGGCAAAGCCAAGATGGCAGCAAAAAGGAAGGGACTTTTTTTCCAGCCCAAGACAACTTAAAAGGCTGGGAGGAAAGGTCTGTCACACTGAGGTGAGAGTGGAATATAGTGCAGTGCAGGTTGTGCCAGCCCAGAGCAGGCCCCAGCAAACCAGGAGCAGGCTTTGGGAGTGACTGAATCATCACCATCAGGGGCTGATCCTGGAGCTCTCATCCCACAGACAGTAAGCAGGTCAGAAAACTGGTCAGAAGAAGATGACAGGCATCCCTTTGCTGATATTGGGGACAGGACTCTGTTTCATTTCCCATACTCAGATCCATGTCTCTGTCCTGGATGGTAGTCTCAAGGCAAGGAGGAGCACTAACATGCTAGGGCTTGTGGCTGCTGGGGAACTGGGATCCTGATCACAGTTCCAGGACAGAAAATAGTGCTTGTGGTCACTCACAAACTGCATCACTGGCCAGAAGAGTAGTAAACATACTTTCCCTTAAATCATACCACCTTGGAAGTCCTGAAAGCTTATAGATCCTCAGCTATAGCTTTGAATATAGCTGTACAAAAACCCCGACATGCAGGAAAGTTCCCCCTTCCCCCTGGAAGGAGAAACCCACTTTTGCATAGAGTTAAAATAAAGAGATAGGCTGGAAAAATGAACAAATAACAGAAAAAATTCTGACCATAGTAAGTTGCTATGGTGAAAAAAAAGATGAAAATGCGCACTCAGAAGAAGACAACAAATTCAACATTGCTACATCAAAAGCCTCAAAGAAAAAAGGTGATTTGGTCTCATGTCATGGAAGACTTCAGAAAGGATTTTAAAAATCAAGTAAGAGAAGTAGAGGAAAAATTAGGGAGAGAAATGAGTGATTCAAGAAAATGATGAAAAAAGATCCAGTAGCTTGGTAAAGAAGTCCCAAAAATTACTGAAGAAAATAACACCTTAAAAAACAAAATAGGCTACATGGTAAAAGAGGTACAAAAATCCAAAGTGGGGAAGAATACCTTGGAAAGCAGAATTGGCCAAATGGAAAAGGAGGTACAAAAGCTCATGGAAGAAAATAATTCTTAAAAAATTAGTATTGGCCAGGTGGAAGCTAATGACTCCATGATACATGAAGAAACAATAAAATCAGAAGAACAAAAAAGTGGAAGAAAATGTGAAATGTCCCTTTGGAAAAAAAAAAACTGATGTGAAAAAATAGATCCAGGAGTGATAGTTTAAAAATTATTGAACTACCTGACAGCCATGATAAAAAAAGAACCTAGACATCCTCTTTCAAGAAATTATTAAAGAAAACTGCCCTAATATGCCAGAGGGTAAAATACAAATTCAAAGAATCCATAGAGTATCTCCTAAAAGAGATCCCAAAGTGTATACTCCCAGCAATATTATAGCCAAATTCCAGAGCTTGCAGGTAAAGGAGAAAGTATTGCAAGCAGTGAGAAAGGAACAATTCAAGTATCATGGAACCACAGTCAAAATAACACAAGATTTTGCACCTTCTATGTTAAAGTAGCAGAGGGCTTGGAATATAATATTCTAGAGGACAAAGGAGCTAGGATTACCACCAAGAATCACCTACCCAGAAAAACAGTATAATCCTTCAGGGCAAAAAATAATCATTCAATGAGATAGGTGAATTTCAAGTATTCCTGATGAAAAGATGAGAGATAAATTTTGACTTTCAATTACAAAACTCAAGAGAAGCATAAAAAGGTAAAAAGGAAAGAGAAATCATAAAGGTTTCAATAAGGTTAGACTATTTACAATCTTACATCTCAAAATGATACCTGTAACTCCAAAAAGTATTCTCATTACTAGGGTAGTTAGGAAGAGTATACAGAGAGGGCACACATAATTCTATGTTTACCTAGAAAAAATTAAAGGGTGAGAAAGAGGAGTGCACTGGAAGAAGGGGAAAGGGAATGCTGGAATGGTATAAATTACATAAAAGTGGCACACAAGTTTTTACAATGGAGAGGAAGATGAGGGAGATGACAAGGAATGAGGGAATCTTACTCCCAAGGAATTGTCTCAATGAGGGAATAATATATATACTCAGTTGGGTATAGAAATCTCTGTTACCCCACAGGAAATAAGGAGAAGAAGGGTATAAGAGAACGTGTGCTGGTGATAAAAGGGAAGACAGTTTGGGGAGGTAAAAAAAAAGCAAAACACTTTTGAGGATGGACAGGATGAAAGGAGAGAGTAGGATAAATAAGGGGAAAATAGGATAGAGGGAAATAAACTGTATGAACACAATTACAAAACACCTTTCAAACAAATAAAGTCAGATTTAAACAAGTAGAAAATATTGATTGCTTATGGATAGGTGAAACAGTAAGGCAATAATAAAAACATAGATGATAATTGTCGAAATGCCTATGTAGTTTTGTATCATGACGTATACGAGACTCTCCATGTAGAAGGTAGAAGAAGTAAACCATTTATTCAGAACCAGAGAACCATATCCCATAACTAAATGCTCAGCTCCAACAGCCTGTCAGTCCACTTCATCATAACAGCAAGGAACACAAAACATTCAATACAGAATATCACAACATGGAATCTTAACATCCCAAAACCTCTCTGACCCCCTGCTGGTGTCTTCCCTAAACAAACTCACAGTACAGCTAAGTCAGCCTATTCAGTTCTAACAATCATGAGGGCAGTCATTAGCAGCCACCAGCAACCATAACATCTCTCTCTCTCTCTCTCTCTCCCTCTCCCTCTCCCTCTCCCTCCCCCTCCCCCTCCCTCCTTCCCTCCCTCAGCATTTTCTGTGTCATAACTTCCTTTTCCTGTCAGGAAGTTCCTCCCACCATGTAACTTAGGCTTACTGTGATGTAAGCAGGTCACATGGCCTATTAATGGGTGGGAAAGATCCTCAAAATTGCCAATACAGTAGGCCAAGCCAATATAATTAAAAGGATGATCCTACTTAAATTAATTTACTTGTCCAGTACCATACCAATCAACCTACCGAAAATATTTTAGAGAGCTAGAAAAAAAAACAGAAAAATTCACCTGAAAGAGCTTTATAGGATAATAAATGCACAATTTTGATTACTTCCAATTAAAAAGGTTTGGCATAAACAAGAGGAAATGCATACTAGATTAGGAGGAAAGCAGGAGATTGGGGGGGGGGGATTTTGCAATAAGTTTCTCTGATAAAGTTCTCATTTTTCAAATATATGGAGAACAGAGTCAAATTTAAAAAAAAATAAGAGCCATTCCCCATGGTCGAAGGATATGAAAAGGCAATTTTCAAAAGAAGAAATCAAAATTTTAAATATATACATCAAAAATATTCTAAATCACTACTTATTAGAGAAATACAAATACAAATTAAAACAGCTCTGAGATATCATCTCACACCTAGCAGATTTCCTAACATGCCATAAAACAAAAATCACTAATGCTGGAGGGGATGTGGAAAAATTATGATACTAATTCACTGTTGGAGTTGTTAAGCAATCCAACCATTCTGGAGAACAATTTGGAACTAAGCCTTAAGGGCTATAAAACTGCATACCCTTTGACCCATAAATACCGCTACTAGATCTGTACCCCAAAGAGATCAAAGAAAAAGTGAAAGGATTTATATGTACAAAGATATTTATAGCAGCTCTTTTTGTGGTGGCAAAGAATTAGAATTTGAGGAGATGCTTATCCATTGAAGAATGACAAGCATATTTGATAGAAGTATTTTTTTTACTACGTTTTTTACTCTTTTTTTCTTTTTCTTATTCTGCATTTTCTTTTTCAAAATGGCTAATATGGACATGTTTTGCATGGTTGCACATGCATAATCTGTATCAAATTGCTTACTTTCTCAAGGAGGGGGGAGGGAAGAAAAAGAGAGAATATGAAACTAAACTTTTTTAAAAAGAACATTAAAAATTTTTGTTTACATGTAATCATGAAAAAATAAAATTAAAATTAAATGTAAGAAAAAAAAAAGTCATTGGGCTTAGTCCTAGCCTGTGTTCCATTTTGGCTCTGCCACCAAGGATCTTTTTTTAAATCTTTTTGAATTAACAAAATATTTTTTCCTCTCCTCACTTTATCTTTTATTGAAAAAAAATTAAGACAAACAAAAAAAATCCTTTAACAAATATGCATGGTCAAGCAAAATAAATTCCCTTATTGGGCATATTCAATAAATATGCTTCATTCTGTACCCATCACCTCTCTATCTGGAAGCAGGTAGCATGTTTTATCTTCATCAGTCTTCTGGAATACTGGTTGGTTATTGTGAGGGTCAGAATTCTTCAGTCTTCCAAAATTATTTGTGTTCACAATTATTTTTCAACTTTCCTCTTTTTTTTTTTTACCACTTCACACCATTAGTTCATTACTAGCCTTGCCAAGTTTCCCTGAAAACTGTCCCCTTCATCATTCCTTATAGCACAATGGTGCTCCATTACATTCATATACTATAATTTCTTTTGCCATTCCCCAGTTGATGGACATCCTCTTAAGTTTCCAATTATTTGCCACCAAAGCAGAGTTGCTCTACATATTTTTGTATATATGGTTCCTTTTCTCTCTTCATTTGATGCCTTTGTGATAGCGACCCAGTAGTGGTATCACTGAGTCAGAGGTTATTAATAGGTTAGTAATATTTTGGAAATCATTCCCAATTGCTTTCCAGAATGAATGGATCAATTCACAGCTCCATCAAAAAGTACATTGATGTTTCTTTTTTTGCGTAGCCACTCTAACATTGTCATTTTCCTATTTTTTTAGTATTTTATTTTTATTTTTCCCAGTTACATGTAAAAATAATTTTTAACATTCATTCTTAAAACATTGAGCTCCAAATTCTCTCTCTTTATCCCACCCCATCCTCCCTCATTGAGAAAGCAAGCAGTTGGATATAGGCTATGCATGTGTAGTCATGCAAAACGTATCAATAATAGTCGTGTTGTGAAAGAAAACAGACCAAAAACTGAAGAAAAATTTAAAAAAGGTAAAAATAAGTATGCTTCAATCTGTATTAGACATCATCAGTCCTTCCTCTGGGGATAGATAGCATTTTTCATCATAAGTCCTTCAGAGGTGTCTTGGATCATTGTAGTGCTGAGAAGAGCTAAGATATTCACAACTGATTATCTTACAATATTGCTGTTACTTTGTGCACAGTACATTTCACTTGGCATCAGCACATGCAGGTTTTTCTTAGAGCATCCTGGCAATCATTTCTTACAGTTCAATAGTATTCCATCACATTCACACATCACAACTTGTTCAGCCATTCCTCAATTGATGGAGATCCCCTCACTTTCTAATTATTTGCCCCCAGAAATGAGATGCTATAAATATTTTTGTACATATAGGTCCCTTTCCTTTTTGTTTTTTATATCTTTTGGGATACAGACCTAGTAGTGATATTGCTAGGTCAAAGATTATGTATGGTTTTATAGCTCTTTGGCTGTAGTTCCAAATTGCTCTACAGAATCAGTTCATAACTCCACCAACAGTGCAATAGTGTCTCATTTTTCCCACATCTCCTCCAACATTGGTCATTTACTTTTTCTGTCCTATTAGCCAATCTAATAAAGTATGAGCTAGTACCTCAGAATTGTTTTAATTTGCATTTCTCCAATCAATAGTGAGTTAGAGTATTTTTATGTGGCTACTTCATCTGAAAGCTGATCTTATCTTTTGATCATTTATCAATTGGGGAATGGCTTTTATTTTTATAAATTTGATTCAGATCTCTATATGTTTGAGAAATGAGCCTTTTATCAGAAAAAAACTTGCATCAGAATTTTTTTCAGTTATGGTTGTGAACTGTATTTCCCTCCATCCTACCCACCCTGTTTATGCTATTCTCTCTCTCCTTTCACCCTGTCCCTCCTCAAAAGTGTTTTGCTTTTGACAACTCCCTCCTCCAATCTGCCCTCGCTTCTATCACACCTCACTCCTCATATGTCCCTCCCTTCCTACTTTCCTGTAGGGTAAGATAGATTTCTATACCAAATTGAATGTGTGTGCTATTCCCTCTTTAAACCAATTCTGATGAGAGTAAGGTTCACTCATTTCCCCTCAACTCCCCCCTCTTCCCCTCCACTATAAAAGCTTTTTCTTACCTCTTTTATATGGGTTAATTTACATCATTCTTTCTCTTTCTCTCAGAATATTTCTCTCTTGGCCCTTAATTTTATTTTTTAGATATCATCCCTTCATATTCAACTCACACTTGTACCCTCTGTGTATATATATTCCTTTTAAATACCAAATAATGAAAGATTTTATGAGTTACAAGTATCATCTTCCCATGTAGGAATGTAAAGAATTTAACCTTATTAAGCCCCTTATAATTTCCCTTTCCTGTTTACCCTTTTATGCTTCTCTTAAGTCTTGTTTTTGAAAGTCAGATTCTCTATTCAGCTTTGGTCTTTTCATCAAGAATACTTGAAAGTCCTCTATCTCATTGAATATCCATTTTCTCCCAAAGTATTATACTCAATTTTGCTAGGTAGATGATTCTTGGTTATACTCCCAGCTCCTTTGCCACCTGGAATATTATGTTTCAAGCCTCTTGATCCTTTAATGTAGAAACTGCTAAATCTTGTGTTATCCTGACTGTGGCTCCACTGTACTTCAATTGTTTCTTTTTGGCTGCTTGCAATATTTTCTCCTTGACCTGGGAGTTCTGGAATTTGGCCAAACTATTCCTGGGAGTTTTCATTTTGGGATCCCATTCAGGAGGTGATCAGTAGATTCTTTCAATTTCTGTTTTACTCTCTGGTTCTAGAATATTAGGACAATTTTCCTTGATAATTTCTTGAAATATGATATCTAGGGGGCAGCTAGGTGGTGCAGTGAGTAGAGCACTGGCCCTGGAGTCAGGAGGACCTGAGTTCCAATTTGGCCACAGACACTTGACACAGTTAGCTGTGTGACCTTGGGAAACTCACTTAATCCCAATTGCCCTGCCTTCCCACCTACAAAAAACAAAGCAAAAAACAAAGCAAAACAAAAAAAGAAATATGATGTCTAGGCTCTTTTTTTTTGATCAGGCTTTCAGATAGTCCAATAATTTTTAAATTATCTTCCCTGGAGAAATATAGTTAGTCTTTCACAACATGACTGTTATGGAAGTGTTTTGCATGACTATACATATATAACCTATATTGAATTGCTTGCCTTCTCAATGAGGATAGGTGAGGAGTGAGAAAAGGAGACAATGTGGAACTTGAAGTTTTAAAAATGAATGTTAAAAATTGTTTTTACATACACCTGGAAATAAGATATACACACAATGGAGTATAGAAATCTATCTTGCCCTACAGGAAAAAAGAAGGGAATGGGATAAGAAAAGCGGGGGTGGGGTGGGGGGGTGGGGGGGGGTCATGATAGAAGGGAGGACAGATTGGGGGAAGGAGTAATCAGAATGCATGCCATCCTGGAGTAGGGGGAGGAGAGAAATGGGGGAAATTTTGGAAATTGAAATCTTGTAGAAGTGAATGTAGAAAACTAAAAATAAATTAGTTACTGAAAAAAAAGAATTGAGCACTGAGAGGGTATCCATCAGTTGGATGAATGGCCAAACAAGTTGTAGTATAGATTTGATTGTGTTCTATTACTATTGTGCTCTAAGAAATGATAATCAAGATGGTTTCAGAAAATCCTGAGAAGACCTATATAAGTTGATGCAAAGTGAACTGAGCAGAACTAGAAGAACATTGTACACAGTAACAGCAATATTTAACAACAATCAACTGTGTAAGACTTACCTACTCTGATTAGTACAATGATCCATGACAATTCCGTAAGTCTCATGATGAAAATGCTATCTACCTCCTGGGAAAGAACTAATGAATTCTGGCTAATGTAGAAATGTGTTTTTCATGACTTCACATGTATTATGGCTATCATTTTATTTACCTTCTTAATGGGTGAGGGAGAGGAAGGAGGGAAAGTGAGAATTTGGAATCAAAATAATATTTAATAAATAGATAATAAAAGATACTATTTGTATACAAATGTTTGACAGATTTGGTAAAAAAAAATGCTCATGGTGGCTTAAATAAATACTTTCTCAATTAAAAAAAGGTGTCATTCAAAAAAAATTATCTCTGCTGGATCCGTTTCATAGGTCAATTGTTTCCAGTGAGATTTCACATTGTCTTCTATTTTTTCATTCTTTTGGTTTTGTTTTATTGTTTCTTAATTTTTCATAAAGTCATTAGTTTCCGTTTGCTCCATTCTAATTTTTAAGGAATTATTTTCTTCAGTGAGCTCTTGGATCTTCTTTTCCATTTGGCCAATTCTGCTTTTAAAGACATTCTTCTCTTCATTGGCTTTTTGGACCTCTTTTACCCATCTTTCTATTTTATTAACTTTGTCAATCTCACGAATCAGTCAGATCTGATTTACTTTGCCTTTTTCTAATTATTAGTGATTTGGAGAATTTTTTTCATGTGTCTATTGTTAGCTAGAATTTCTTTCTTTGAGTTCTGCTTGTTCATATCCTTTAACCAACTATCAATTGGAGAATTCTTATCAATTTTTATCAGCTTCCAAATAGAACTTGGAAATGAGACCTTTATTAGAGAATTTCACTACAAAGATTTTCCTCTCCCCATCACCTACTTCCATTTTAATTTTACCTACATTGATTGTGTTTGTGCAAAATCTTTTAAATTTTACACAATTAAAATTGCCTGTTTTTCTTTTCCTTCTATTATTCTCTCTATCTCTTATTTGGTCACGAACTATTTTGTTATCTATAGATCCAAAAGGTATTTTTTTTTGCTCATCCAATTTGTTTATGATTTTACCTTTCATGTCTAAGTAATGAACCTATCTTTGCATGTGGTTTGAGTTAGACTATACTTAGTTTCCATAAGAATGCTTTCTATTTTTCACTGAGGTTTTTGTTGACTAGTGAGGTCTCACCAAGTATCAGGGTTTATTCGGTATTTGCTTTATCAAACATTTGCTTACTGTGTTTATTTGCTCCTGTGTGATATATACCTAATATTTTCCACTGATCGATAGAAAATTATGACTTCTCATGGGACTCTTGACCTTTTGTTCCTCCAGATGAATTTTTAATTACTTTTTCTTTTCCTATGAAGTAATTCTTTGGTAGTTTGGTTTGACATTGAGTGTATAAATTAATTGGCATAACATTGTCACTTTTATTCCTGCTGAGGAGCAATTAATATTTCTCCAGCTGTTTAGGTCTATATTTACTTCAATAAAAAAGTATTATAGTTGTATTCACATATTTTCTGTATGCATCTTGACAGGTAAAAATATATGGTTTATACATTCTACAGCTATTTTAAATGATCTTTGTCCTTCTATGTCTTCCTTCTGGTTTTGTTGGAAAGATACAGAAATCTGAAGGCTGCCATAGTGCAGTGGTGGGGAACCTGCAGCCTTGAGGTCACATGATGGGCCTCTTGGTCCTCAAGTATGGCCCTTTGAGTGAATCCAACTTTCACAGAATAGATCCTTTTATTAAGGGAATTTGTTCTTTGAAGTTTGGATTGAGTCACTTGAAGACCTAGAGGGCCACATGTGGCCAACAGGCTCCAGGTTCCCCACCCCTGCCCTGGTCACATGTTCTTCGTGAAGCATGGAACAATGAGAAAAATCAGTGGCTCTGTCTTTTACTGCCTAAATGATCATGGGCAAGTAATTTAAACTCCCCTGACTACTGTTTCCTCACTTTTAAACTGAGGCATTTGTACTAGATGACCCTTAAAGTCCTTTTAACTCTAAAATCTATGACTCTAATTAAGGTCTCATTCATTTTTCATGATATTATATTCCTTGGGTCCCAAAATATAGAAGTCATTTTTTATCCACACATCCTGGTTTCAGGCAGGACATGTTTTATGTTGTTATGTTGTTGTCAGGATGATTATCTTAGAGTAGATTCTAATTTGTTACCTAACAAAGAGCCTCAATTGCTTTATTTATTAGTGAGCTAGCAGGATTGCTTGTATTCTGGTTATTGTTATCAAAGCTGAGGAATTGCTATTTTGAACATCATTAAGTTCACTTAGTGAAGTAACTCTTATTTTATTTTCAGGTGTTCTAGCTAAAATTTCACCTCTTTCATCCCCAAGTCCTTCACCTATTCAAGGGAGCCCAGCCAATAGCCCAATCAGAAAAATTTCTGCAATACAGTTTCCAGAATCTGCAGAACTAACTCCCAAACAAGGCCTAAGCTCCCACAGAATCTTAACATATACTCAGAGTGCACCAGATCTTTCTCCACAGATCTTCACCCCACCTGTTATATGTACCAGGTAAGAGGATTAGTATGTCCCAGAATAGTATGTTACCTTTTTACTGAATGGATGAATGAATACCAGGACCAAATTATGGTGAATTCTGAAAGTCTGAATAAATGAGATTTTACTTTAGTTGTGCTATTATTTGGAATCCTTTTCATGTAAAATAGAGGCAGTATGGTGAAGTCGATAGAGAGCTGGCATTAAAGTCAGAAAGATGAAAACCACTGACCTGGAAAATAGATCCAGGAGAGATAATTTAAAAATTATTGGACTACCTGAAAGCCATGATCAAAAAAAGAGCCTAGATATCATCTTTCAAGAAATTATCAAGGAGAACTGCCCTGATATTCTAGAGCCACAGGGCAAAATAGAAATTGAAAGAATCCATTGATAGCCTCCTCAAATAGATCCCAAAAAGAAATCTCCTAGGAATATTGTCACCAAATTCCAGAGCTCCCAGATCAAGGAGAAAATACTGCAAGCAGCCAGAAAGAAACAATTTGAGTATTGTGGAAACATAATCAGAATAATCCATGATCTAGCAGCTTCTACATTAAGAGATCGAGGGGCTTGGAATAGGATATTCTGGAGGTCAGTGGAGCTAGGATTAAAACCAAGAATCACCTACCCAGCAAAACTGAGTATCATGTTCCAAGACAAAATATGGATTTTCAATAAAATAGGGGACTTTCAAGCTTTCTCAGTGAAAAGACCAGAGCTGAATGGAAAATTTGACTTTCAAACACAAGAATCAAGAGAAGCATGAAAAGGTAATCAAGAAAAAGAACAAGAAAAAGAAATCACAAGGGACTTACTAAAGTTGAACTGTTTTGTTTACATTCCTACATGGAAAGATGATGTGTATGATTCATTAGATTTCAGTATTAGGGTAGCTGAAGGAAATATGCATATATGTGTGTGTGTGTGTGTGTGTGTGTGTGTGTATGTATATATATATATGTGTGTGTGTGTGTGTATGTATATATATATATATATATATATATATATATACAGAGAGAGAGAGAGAGAGAGACAGAGAGAGAGAGAGAGAGACAGAGAGAGAGACAGAGAGAGAGAGAGAGTGGGCACAGGGTGAGTTGAAGATGAAGAGAAGATATCTAAAAGAAATAAAATAAAATTAAGGAATGAGAGAGGAATATATTGAGAGAGGCAGATAGGGAGAGATAGAATGGGGTAAATTATCTTGCATAAAAGTGGCAAGAAAAAGCAGTTCTGTAGGAAGAGAAGAGAAGGCAGGTGAGGGGGAATGAGTGAATCTTGCTCTCATCAGATTTGACCTGAGGAGGGAATACCATACATACTCAATTGGGTATCTTGCCCCACAGGAAAAAAGGAAGAAAAAGATAAAAAAGGGGGGATGATAGAAGGGAGGGCAGATGGGGGTGGAGGTAATCAAAAACAAACACTTTCAAAAGGGGACAGGCTCAAGGGAGAAAATTCAATAAAGGGGGATAGGTTAAGAAGGAGCCAAATATAGTGAGTCTTTCACAACATGAGTATTGTGGAAGGGTTATACATAATGATACACATGTGGCCTATGTTGAATTGCTTGACTTCTTAGGGAGGGTGGGTGGGAAGGGAAGAGGGGAGAGAATTTGGAACTCAAAGTTTTAGAAACAGATGTTCAAAAACAAAAAAAATAGTTTTTGCATGCAACTAGAAAATAAGATACACAGGCAATGGGGCGCAGAAATTTATCTTGCCCTACGAGAAAGGAAGGGAAACAGGGACAGGAGGGGAGTGGGGTGACAGAAGTGAGGGCTGACTGGGTAACAGGGCAACCAGAACATATGCCATCTTGGAGTGGGGGGGAGGGTAGAAATGGGGAGAAAATTTGTAATTCAAACTGTTGTGAAAATCAATGCTGAATACTAAATATATTAAATTAAAAAAAGGAAAAAAAAAGTCAGAAAGATGTGCATTTGAGTCCTGGCTTTGCAACCCTGAGAAAATTGCATAATCTATCTTCAGTCTAGGCAACTCTCTATGATGATAAATTTCAGAGAGTGTCAACTCGAATTGATAGATGGAGTTTCCTTGTCCATGAGTTAGCTATAACAGTGAAATCACAGATTGAGTCCTTTTCCCCATGTAAAAAAATATCATGTAAAAATCATGTCATTGATATATATACATATATACACACACACACATATATATGTGTGTGTGTGTATATGTATATGTGTATACACACATACACATACACGTATATGTACATATATATATATACATATACATATACTATATATAGTTTCAAAGGGAATACCAATAATAGCTGATTTTATATGATCCTTTAAAGTTTTCAAAGTACTTTGCATTCCTTATTTACTTTTTAGTATCCAACCACCATTTAAAGAGTGCAGCAAACCATGAAGTCATCATTGATCATTTCAGAGAGTTAAATTATTGTATGTATGTTCTCATAGCAATTGCTGCCCTTGTATCCTGACCTCAGATTTCCATACTGATACTAAGCCTCACAATGAAGTGTTTTCAGACTTGTTAGTATAGTTTAGTTTCTTCTTTTTTTCCCAGAAGCTCTGCAACACAAAGTAATATTTTATCTATTTTTAAAATCTCTATTTGAAAAATACAAAAGCATTATCATCTTTAGTTAGAGAAGTTAGAGAGGAAAAATGCAAGTTATTCTACCATTCACTCTTCTATCTTCAATGTATAAATCACAAAGCAAGCATGACTTTTTCTGGAAGTGTCAGACTGCCTAAAACCCACTTAATTTGTGAGGACAAGTGGCCTCAAATATGGCACAGAGGGGGCTTCAGCAAAACAAGTGTAAAGTGATACCTTTTTTTAGTTATACTAAAGGATAAAATAATATCATGTTTTAAAAAATACTGATAAAAACAAGTTATTTCACTATCAACCTATTCCCAAATGTTTTTGAGCTTAGTAGTATATATTTTAGTTGTTCACACTTCAATTGATTCCAATTCTTCTTTCAGAAACAATCATTTATGGCGACAGTTGGAGCCAAACACACAAATTACTGTCATTTTACCTGCTGACTCGACAGGGTTTGTTTGAGAATCCTAATTGTTCAGGTGGGGCAGTTGGGGAAATTATATGTGTGTGTGTGTGTACATATATGTATATAAATATACATGCACATATATACATACGCACACATGTGTATATATACATATATATCTATAGAGAGATTGATATATATGAATCTCTGCAATAAATTGCTTTCTGGCAATTTAAAGCATAAATAGTTTTAAAATATACTTATTTGTAAATTTAAGTGCAAAAGTCAAAACTACTACCAAGTGCTCTCAGAGTCAGTTATAATTGGTGTGAAGCTAAAGCATCTAATAATTTTATCTCCATCAACGACTCTACTTTGATGCCTCAACATTACATATACATTGACATTTAAGAGCCTAATTCTTGCTTTAAATAATATTTTTCCATTTGCTTCTGGAATTTGAAAAAAAAATTACTTAGTATTAGTCCCCCCGCCCCTCCCCCCTCTGCACTGGATACTCCTCCATCGAAAAATTCAGTTCCTTTGGAGAGGAGACATGATATGTAGAAATAACCGATGGATCATAAGTCTCCCAGAAGAGTACAACAACACAAAAAACCTGAACACCAAATTGCAAAAAATAATGGAAGAGAACTGTTCAGAATTTCAGAACATAAAAATTGAAATACCAATTGAAAGAATTCATAGATCATCTCTAGAAAAAAAGGCAAAGACTGCAAACTCCAAGATACATCATAATTAAATTCATCATCAATTCAGAAATAATGAATTCTTCAAACAATCAGAAGAAAGACCTTGAAATACAAATGAATGGAAATTCTAATAAGGCAAGACATTCTATACCAATCAAAAACATAGAAAAGGATAAGGAAGAATGTGTTCCAAAGACCAGTGGAGTTCAGAATGTACCTCAGGGTGACCTAACCAGAAAATCTGAGCTTAATATTAAACAAAAAGAAAAAGAATGTTTACCAACAAAAAGATGTTTGAAACATTTTTAGGAAGAAAACTAGAAATGACAAAGTCATTTGCTTCTCAAACACCTCAAACAGCACTCAAGCACCTCAAACAGCAGAAATGAAGGAAGAATAAAAATGAAGGAAGAATAAATAAAGGTAGCAGCCAAGGTCAGAAACAGCAACAGAGTAACAGCAGAGAGAATTCCTTCTAAATGCACACAAGGAGAGAGGAGAAGAAGCAGAAGTCCAGCAGAAGTAACTGTGAAGAGGCAGGCCTGTGATGTTATGTGCATAATCTGTTGAAACCCAGCCTACATATGAATTAATTATTGTTGTTTGATTTAAATTACAACATGGAATGGCACATGAAAGTGGGGGAGGGAAACTAGGGGGACAGAGCAGAATGTGATGTTCAGGAATCAAATCACAGGCTATCAATGAAGGAAAGGTGACTCCTGTAGTCTCAGAAGAAAAGCCTTCAGAGGAGTGGGTGAGGAGGAAAGAGAAATGATTGAAAGTGTGTGGGGATTAAAGAGGCCTTGCTTTGATAATAGGAAGTGGTTCTATTGATGAATGTATCTATGGATGAAGAGAGATGGTGTGTGAAAAGAGATGTGGACATGCTTTGGGTATGATTTGGAGGATTTGGTGCTTGAAAAGTCTACTGATCCTACCTAGGAGCAGAAGGAAATTGGAACTCCTGGGGGCAACTGACACATGGGGAAGTGGGAGAGCATGAACCAAGGGAGGAGATTTTGAGGTGAATGGGGAGGAAGGGTAATCAGGGGCAGTACTGATAAGTTATGGGCTACATAATCAGAGTTGTTGTGGGGCGGGAAAGGGGGAATACATGGGACAGCTGCAGAAATTACCTTCCCCAGAGAGAAGAGCTTAGAATGGATACATTGGAAGTTTTGAATACATGAGAGAAACAGAGTAAAGATTACATAATTATAGGGGGGCCATGAATCAGAGAAAGAGGGTCTAGAGTAGATAGAAAGGAATGTTAAATAATGAAGGGAGTTAGAAAAATCATTTTTGCAAAGGGGAGGAAAAATGAGATTAAAAAAACAACACTAATGAACAGGACTAGTAGAAGGCCAGGGAAGGGGGAAATTGAGAAGGAAAAGAAGGAGTGAAGGGGAAAGACTACATATATATTATATATGTATATATATAATATATATGTATATATATTACATCTATGTATTATGAGTGGGTCAAAGAACAAATCACAGAAAAAATTACAATGTAAAAGAAAATGATAATGCTAAATCAACATACCAGAATTTCTGGGATAAAATTAAAGGAGTCTTTAGGGGGGAAATTATATTTCTTATAATCATATACTAACAAAATAGAAAAAAGAATATTGATTATTCATTTTTTTAAATTAGAAAGCCAACAAATAGAAAAACTTAAATAAGCATAAGAGAGGAAATGTTAAAAATTCAAGGGGACATAGGCATGTTGGAAAACAAAAAAGCATGGAAAACTATAAATAAAACTAAAAGTACTTTTTTTAAAAAAAATTAATAATTAAATTCATAAGCCCTTAGCTAACCTATTAAAAAAGAGGAGAGCAGAAAATCAAATCAATAAAATAACAAATGAGTAAGGTGAAATTACAAAAAAATGAGAATAAACAAAAAGAATAATCAGAATATATCATGAACAATTACGTGCTAACAAAACAGAATTGAAAAGTATTCAAAACCACATAAAGGAATGTTTCAAAACCATCACGGTTTTAAGAGAATTGCAAATCAAAATACCCTGAATTTTCTCCTCATACTGGGCAAATTGGAAAAAAATGACAAAAAATGGCAACAATTAATGCTGAATGGGTTATGGAATGACAGGTATAATAATTCATTGTTGGTGGAGCTGAGGATAGATAATACCATTTTGGAGAGTACTTTTGCAATAATGGAAGTAAAATAAATAAAATGTCCATATTCTTTGAACCAAAGACTTTGTAGAAACTATTAAGAAGAAAGACCACATGTACACAAAATATTTGCAGCAATGCTTTTTGTCATATGAAAGAGTTGGAAACAATTTAAATGACCATCAATTAGGGAATTATTAAACAAATTGTGACATTGTGTAATGGAATATTATTGTGATGTAAGAAATAATGTGATAAATACAGAGAAGCATGCATATGACTTGATACAGAGTGAAATAAGCAGAACTAAGAAATTTACTGTAAAAATATAAATGGAAAGAACAACTACACACCAAAAAAGACAAAAAAAGTGAATGTGACAAATTAAAAATTAAGCAGGACTGAAAGAGACCTATTCCTTCATGGAGGTAGGATATCCATAGGGGCTACACATAGTACATGGTTGCAAACCTTTTCAATGTATTTATTGTGCTAAGTTTTTCCCATCTCCTAAAAATTTTTTTTTTATATGAGATGTTGTCTCTGGGGAAGGATATTTGGGTTATTTTGATGTAAGAAGCAGAAATCATTAATGAAAATATTTCAAAAACTAAAGTCATCAGTAAAATTGCTTTTAAAAAACTGTAGTGTCCTAAAAAAAACAAAAAGATTACTTAGTCATTTCTAGAGTTTGTTTATGGTTCTCTTGTATAACTCCACTAGCAGTTCTCAAATCTAGATAAGATTTTAAGTGGAAAAAAATCCTTAATCTGTCTAATTTCTCTGTTCACACTGCTTTTCTGCCTCCCAGGGCTCCAATGCCTCATGTTCCCAGCTGCCTTTCCTAGTCAGCATACAAATACTATAGATCTTCTCTAAATTTCCATCAAAATTTACCACCTATCTGTTCTTTTTCATTAGGTAACTTTCCTGGCTAATCTGGTAAATTAAATTATGCCATGTTACTAGTTGGCATTATATTAATGTGTTACTGCTCCAAGGTAACACCTTTCATTGTTTAAATGGAATCTTCTGGAGATGTATTGACTTAATCCAAAGAAGTAATGTTAATTATGGGAATTTTAGGGACCTCATCAGAAAATTATGCAATGTATTTTGGGGCAGACTGGTGGCCCACTCTCTAATTATAGCCTGTAAGCACCAATCTTCTCTTCTTAACACCCTGATATCGAACAATGATCTTTTGCTAGTAGCTTTGTATTAACTGGATTTAAGGCTTAAGATAAATTTTAACAGGAGTTACTGAAAGACCTCATTCACCAAGAAACCCAAGTTGATTTTTCTTTCTCAAATAAAAAATTGGATGAAATTTAATATGTATGATATTGTTTGTATATACAAATATATAGTTGTTTGTATATAGTTTGCATGCTGTCTCTTCCGCTAGATTATGGGCTTCTAGCAAGAACTGTTAAGTTTGCCTTTCTTTGTTTTCCCTAGTGCCTGAAATACAGTAAGTACTTACTAAATCCTTCTTGACTTCACTTGATTAGATAACACACAAAAGACATACATAATTTTTACCTATCTTCTTTGGAGCAGACATTTGAGAAGACAAAGTATAATGATTCTCAAAAACTTGTGATCTATTTGGGAAGCCCATAGTACTACTCCCTGTTTGGAAAGACTTTTTTTTTTTAAAAAAAAAAAGGCATTTTGTGGACAGAAACAAAAAAGTTAACTATTTGTATGCTGCAGGGCTTCACATTCTGATGTTTAAAGTACCTAAAATGAAACTTGCAGTAGCATTTAGGCTGATTTACTACTGAGGAGAAAAATCCCATCATTAGTAAAATTCATAAATTTCACTAATTAGTAAAAATAAATACTAAAATCTTAAGTTTTGGGGTTGTGTTGCTATTTTAGCAACTAAAACTTGGCACTTTATCAAAAAACTGCAAAAGATATTTTAATGAAATTTGTATGTGGTCAGTGTCTTAAAATTTTTAAATAAATAAGAATTTTCAATGCGTGGATAAAGAGAATATGGAAGTATTCTTTGAAATATGTTAAAAATGCATACTTATAACCTGCTTCATTCAATGTTTCTCAGCTGTGGCAGACCATATAATCAAGGGAACTCTGCTGCTGGGACACTGGGAAGTGGCAATGCAGCTGCACATTCACCAAACAGAACAGGTAATTCTTTTGCATCTTTTTTAAAAAAAGAATACTGTGGGACTACAATTTTATCTCAAAAACAAGCATTTTGAGAGCTACGTATCTTAACCTTACTGCTTCCTGAAAATTTTCAACGTAAGCAACCATCCAAGAAGGACCCTTCATAACTCTTACCACCAATCAATAGACATTGATTGATTTCCTATTATGTACCAGGAACAGAGCTCAGTTTACATTTCTAGACAAGCACTGAGCTAGCTTAGATAGCTAGGCAAGGCTGCAAAGGACCTTTGTGATATGACCTAGGTAATTTTACATATTGGTGTTATAAATGCCCGGGAACAAATACTCTGCTTCCATCAAGGAGATCTTAAGGGTATTAAGGTTTTTATGAGGATGCTATTTGGTCATTACAGTGGCAATTAAGGATGCTTTGCACGTTATATTTTATTGATAGGTTCATTTATTGCCTCTAGTATCTGAACTTTTTTTTTAAGCTCTAGCAGCCAGGATGAAAAGGGAAGAAAACATTGGTGGGGGTGGGGAGGGAGAGAAATATATGCTGTGCCCAGCATTTGTCAATTGGTGGCAACATTTCTGTAGGGTCAGAATGTTTGCCTTCCTAAATCTCCGTTTGTTCAGTGCGGTAGTAAGAAAGTCAAATAGAAACGAGGTCACTGACCGGTACATCTACGGGCTGCATATTGACTGCAAAAGGCACATATTGACATTATCTATGTTTTATTGCATTTTTATTTGCTTTGTTAAATATTTCCAAATTACATTTTAATCTGATTCTGGTGGAATTTAGGAGTGTTGTGGGCTGGGTGTTTGATACCTTTAGCATACATACTGAAACCAGAAAAGAAAGAACTCTTTTTCAAAAGCATTATTCCTGACCACATTAGCAATTTACTTGTAACTACCATTTCACTTTCAAGATTGATGGAAGTCTTTTCAGGCCTTGTTAGTGCATTCCCTCCAAATAGTTAGGCTACTAATTTTACATTTTTTTCATGCCATCCATCTTTTTCTATCTTGTCTATCAGATATATGAATAATTAAGAAAGAACTTTTCTGTTTATTTTATTCACATCTTATTATTAACATAATTAACATAAGAATAATTATCAACATAAGAAAATTTAGAATAATGTTTGTTATAAATTAGTAATTGACAAGTGCTATGTTATTTCATTTTTTCAGTTCCTTAGTATGTTGTAAAACCTCTAGTTTATGTTTTCTTAGCTTTTCACCTTATATTGAATAGCAGGCAGTTTCTTAGGGTGCAAGAAATCCAAGATGAAGTTGTGATTTTGTAGGGTTTTAATGATCCCAAAAGATGTTAGTGGAAATTAAATAGATTTTTTTCACTTTTTCTTTTGTAGAAACTATGGACAAATTTTTTAGATGACATAGCTATTTTCAAAATGAGAAAAAGTTGCTGCTTCATTTCAATATTTATCTTTTAACAATTATAACTCTTTCCAAAAAGTTGCTTTTATTGATAAATATTTTTCTCTGAAGAACATTTTCTAGTCATTTGGTAAGAGCAAAATTGGCCTTTTAAATATCATAGTTTGATATTTTAGTTTGGATAGGCTACTTAAACAAGCCAATTTTAAATTAAAGAATAAACTCTGTGTGTGTGTGTGTGTGTGTGTGTGTGTGTGTTGTAAATAGGTTATGAAGACTGATCTTCATTCTCTTAGAAAGATATCTTGGTTATTCCTATTTCACTCCTGTTGCTACGTAGATCATTTTAATCCCTCTACCTGTGGCCACGATGTTTCCTTGTTCTATACTTGTCTAGTTTTTGTTTGTTTGTTTGAATAAGCATTTATTAAATATCTATTATGTGCTGAACACAGTGGTAGGTGTTGGCGTTACCAAGACAAATATAGAATAGTCTCTGCCCCTAATTAACCTGTATTCTCTCAGGTGAGGAAGCATGTCCAAATTGGAGTATATATAGAGTAAATATAAAATAAATACAAGATAGTTCTGGAAAAGAGGACCCTAGCAGTAGGTGATAGGTAAGAGCTTCATACGTAAGGTAGAACCTATGCCCAATCTTGAACAAAATCAAGCATTCTAAAAGATAGAGGAAAGAAGAGAGTACATTCCATGTATTGAGGACAGCTACAAAAGATAAAAAAACAATACAAAAGTAGCACAAAAGCATGGGTTAATTAGAAAAAGCTTTGTTTTTTCTCTTTTCCCCTTTTTTTGCCAAATACAAGGAAAGTGTACTCTCTATGCAGGTAGTAATTTTATGAACCTCTGTCCTTCCTTACCAGGTCATAGGATAAAACACAAAATCTTCTGTTTAGCGTATAAAGCCCTTCTAAATTGTACTTTTTTTTCTCCAGGTGTTACTCTCTTTCATGAATGTACTCTACATTTTTGCCTAACTAGTCTATTTCTGGTCCTTCAACTTGTGTGAAAAATAATTATTTATCTCTGATATTAATAACTAATTATTCAATTAGAACCAAGATTTTCCCCCTTTTCTACTTCCTCATCCAGAAATCAACTAACGTGGGAAATTTTTCTGAAAGATTTATGCAGGCCAAGATCTAATCATACAGTAAAAGAAATTGGAAGTTTTGGCTAATCGGTCCATTCCTGCTCATTGTGTTTGTTCAAATAGGTTTGGGAAATGTCAATGCTTCCTTTTATCTGACAGATGATATGGAAATTGATAAGTCTCTTTCACCAAGATTTGGGTGATCCAAGTCACATACCCCAAATCCTCATTATAATATAGCCCATCCTCTTGTTGTAATATTGATTCTCTAATTAATTGTTAAACAATCAAAGGGTTGGGTTTTTTTGGCTACCCTTAGGAGCACCTATTCTTCTAAGGGTATATAAACTCTGAGCCTACTGCCATTAGGGCTCTTTGTTCTGAGAGAGATAGCCAAATGACCATCTTTTTACTAATGAACATGCTGGCCTTACTAATAAAATGATTAAATTACTCAGAAATTGTCTTTTGGAACTTTTTTTAAACATCACACTTAGCATTCCATCTTTTCTCTGTCTTTACACAGTCATGACCCCAGAATCTGGAATGCACTCTCTCCTCATATTTCCCTCTTAGAACCCCTAGCTTCCTGCAAGGCTAAGCTCAAGGGTGACCTTTTAAAAGAAGCTTATCTGATTCTATTCCTTTCTTTCTCAGCTCCATTGTTAGTTCACCTCCCTCCACATTACTTTGCACATATTTGTCATTTACTATTCTGTACACTTTTGTATGCTTGCAGTTGAACACAAGCTCCTTGAGGGCAGAAATAGTATGTTTTTGTCTTTGTATCTCCTGTACCTGTCACATAAGAGGTATTCAATGCTTTTTGAATGAATGAATGAATGGACTATGAAAAGGGCCTGGAAAAATCCACTGTGGTTAGAATGAATCAATAAGAAGTCAGTAAGAACAATAAAAGAAATTTAAAATTATAAGAATTTAAAACTATGAAATTATAAAGAGGTCATTTTAGAAATTGGAAACTGACATAGGCAAATCACCTACTCTTTATAGAGTCTGAATATTGAGGATTCAGATAATAGGGAAGTTTTTGACTGTCTTCTTTTCTAAGATCCTTATCCCTGGCTTTTTCTTATAAGGTTTATGCATGAACACAGTAAGATAACATTATCATGGCATTTAGAGTTGCTATTTGACCTTGAGGGAAAAGATACACCAAGTGAGACCCACTATTTCATTATTATTAAAATAAACAGTTTTCTCCCTGTTGCAGATGACACAGCTCAAGTGACTTCTGACTATGAAACCAATAATAACAGTGACAGCAGTGATATTGTCCAGAATGAAGATGAACAAGAGTGCTCTAAAGATTTATTGAGGAAAGAATCTCAACACAGCACATACACCCCTGAAACCATCGTATTTATGGTAGCTTCATATCACATCATTTGTTCATTTGTAATTTTTCATTTTGCTTTGTAATTGTAATTTAGAATTTAGGAAACAGTATATAATTTAGGGTAGACTTGAAAATAATTTTTAACAATTCATTCTTCTTATAAAATTACATTGGACTTTGTTTAATAATTTTGTCTGAGATTTTCCTGTCAGTTGGTTAAGAGCAGAAACATCTATCTCTAGTGAATGCTCTGAGTAATCTCTCCCTCCATCTTTTTAAAAGTACAAGTACCTCTAGGAAAAGCTAGTCAATAAACATATTTTAATTTCTTTTAATGTTTTATTGATTCTTTTAAAAAATCTTGCTGTTGGGACATCTAGGTGACATAGTGGATAGCACACTGGCTCTGGAGTCAGGAAAATCTGAATTCAAATCCAGCCTCAGACACTTACTAGCTGTGTGACCCTGGGCGAGTCACTTAATCCCAATTTCCTCACCCAAAAAAATCTTTCTGTCACTTCCCAGTGACCTCTACCCCCTGCCCCAAATCTTCTCTTGAAACAAAGAATTACAACTAAGCAAAACAAATCAATACATATTCCATGTTTGATAATGTATGCCTGCTTCCATACCTGGCCTTGGAGTAAGTATGCTTCACCAACAATTCACTGAAGTCATGATTAGTCATTTCACTGATCTGAGTTCTGGTGTTGTTTTCTTTTACCTTACTATAGTCATTATGTAAATTATCCTCTTTGTTCTGCCCATTGCACTCTGAATCACTTCATACAAATCCTTCATAGTTTCCTGCATCTTTTCAATTTTATGATTTCTTAGAGCACAATAATATTCTATTAGATTCTTATGGGGCAGTTCAGATATTTCTCAATTGATGGACAGACGCTTTGCTTCTAGTTCTTTGTTTAAAATAAAAAGTGCTGAAAATAACATTTTTATATATGTAGCACTTTGTCTTTTACCCTTTTGGAGGTAGCAATAATATCTCTGGGCATTTATGATTTAGTGACTTTTGTGGTTATGAAACCAAATTGTTTTCTGGAATGGTTGAAATGATTCCTAGCTCAGCCAGCAATTGATTAACATCTCTCAATAATTTTAAATGAAACAAAAAGAATGGAGGGGGGAGAGGTAAAATGTCAAATTTCTTTATGTCTTCTCTTCTCCCTTTTTACATTAGAATAGTCTTGATTTTTACTCAATATCAGACATTTGGACAATGTTTGCTTTCATGGCAACAAGTCATGTTTATATCTTTATTCTCTGTTAAGTGACACATCATTCTATTCTCTATTTCTCTAAATGTCTTTAAATCTAATGTTAATTTTTTATTATTGGGGTTATAGTTAAATAAAATAAAGACTATAATACTTGAGGAAGTGTGGTATAGCAGAGAGAGTAGATTAATTGACTAGGAATTAGGAAACAATTGTTCTAGTCCCAGCTCAGCCAATACCTAGCTGCCTGACCTAGGTTCTTTAATTTTTCTTTGTTTCCATTCAATATTTTAATGAGGTGAAGGGAAGGTAGAGTGGAAGACTAAGTGATCTTCAAGGTCTCCTCCCACTCTGCCATTCTGTAATATTTGTTGTCGAATAACTGATTTTTTTCCTGTCATCTCTTTATAATCACATTTAAATGTCAAATCAAAAAGACATTTACTTTACTTGGCAAGTCAAATCTGTTTTTCTATGTTTACAATTAATATATTTATACATACATATGTATATAATATATATTATGTATATTACATATATTTGCTTTTATCCTTTTTTGACCCTACTTTAAATATAGGAATGATAGCCCTGGCCAGGGACTGAATGTGCCTATCCAAGCTGGTAAGAATTCATATGCCTACTGTCTTAAAAATTTAACAAAAGAAGCTTTTTAAACTGAAAAGGATGATGGAGAAAATTGCCAAAATATCTATCAATGTATATACCATAGGAAGAAGCTATAATGTATCAACAATTTCTTTTGAGACATTCAGAAGCTCACAGGAGAGATCCAAGAAAAGAGCTAATAGTGAAACCCAAAGTTAAAAAAAATACATGTATATAAATACCCAAAATGTAGGCAGTGAGCAAATGAAACTACAGACAGTAATGCAAATCAGCTCTTATACAATAGACAGCATTGAGATTTGGTAGGTGGATTTTATTAAAAACAAGTGAGACAGGTGAAAGGGGCTATGGTGTTATTGTATATTGAGAAAGTATATTTGTGAGAAAATCCAATAATCAAAATTGTTGAAATGCGTTTGAGAATATTAGGATGAAGATTAGTGAAGAGATAAGTGAAAAAGATTTTATCATCAGAACATATCAGAGCTATACTGTAAGAGGAAATAGTTGAGGAGATTATTTGTAGACTCAAAACTTTTTCACTTCTTTTGAAAATTTAGTTCTTCTTTGATCCTGTAATACCTATTCCATTCTCTCTGGTCATTCAAAGAGTACCAATATTGGCTTAGCAGCCCCATTTGCCAATGCTTTCAAGATTCTTGAATATAGTGCATTTGGGCCTTGAAACAAAACTCACCAGGACAATGAGGATTTATTTCACTATCTCCCTGCTTATTTTGAATTTTGACTCCCTAATGACCATTTTTCCTATAGTTTCTAGTCCAAAGATTGTTTCTCTTTGGAAGAGAAAATAGAAACAAAATAAAAGTTAGTGGAAAAAAGGCAAAACTATTTATTGGTTGTCATTGGTAAATCTGCAGAGAACAGTAGTCATGTGCCATTGATCCTCCTCTTTTTCCCAGTATAACTTGAAAAAAATGCCCCATATTGTCTTTATCCTTCACTGTCTTCCATTAATTAAAAACTTTAGTGTCCCTGACAATAACTTTAAAGGATACCATGTTATTCAAATACTATTTGATTTCATTCATCATTACCTGATCTGCATCTTCTATATGTTTTAAAATGTTATGCTAGATACCACTACTAGGTCTGTATCCCAAAGTGTTATTTCTTAAAGGAAACAGGACCTATTTGTACAAAAATATTTATAGCAGATCTTTTTGTGGTGGCAAAGAATAGGAAATCAAGAGGATGCACATCAATTGGCCAATGGGCTAGAGAAATTGTGGTATGTAACTGTAATGGAATATAATTGTGCTATATGAAATGATGAGCAGGATGATTCTGGAAAAAACCTAGAAAGACTTACATGAACTGATACAGAGTGAAGTGAGCAGAACCAGGAGAACATTGTACAAAGTAACAGCAACATTGTATCATGACCAATTGTGAATAACTTAGCTATTCTCAACAATACGGTGATCCAAGACAATTTCAAAGGACTCGTGATGGAAAATGCTGTCTACATCCAGAGAAAAAACTGATGAAGTCTGAATGAAGATCAAAGCATGCTATTTTTTACTTTAATGTTTTGTGGGTTTTTGTCTATGTTTTATTTCACAATATGACTAATATGGAAATATGTTTTGCATGATTTCACATGGATAACCTATATTAAATTGCTTACTGTCTCAGGGAAGGGGAAGTGGAGAAAAGGAGGGATAGAATTTGGAATTCAATTTTTTAAAAAGAATGTTAAAATTGTTTTTACATGCAATTGGGAAAAATAAAATATCATTTAAAAAATAAAATTTTGTCATTCAATGAAATCCCCATGTATCCATGAAAGTTTCTTTACATAACTCCCCATTACTCCAATGTCAGAATTGTTTTTCCTTTGTGTTCCTATCCTTTAAGCTTTGTTCCTTTGAGCTTCCTATCTCTTGATTGGATTTTCCTGTTGAATATTAGATATTTGGATCCTATTGATCTTTTATTCAAATGTTTGAAATCTGTCTTCCAGAAATCTAAGATGAAGTGATCACTTACCCACAAACTTCATTACCGTGTCAGAATAGTGTGAAAAATAAGATTTCCCTTCATTGTTTTCACTACCTTTTGAAGAATGGAATTATATTTAAGGCAAGCTAAGAAATTTTAGCCTCTCTACTTTTGGGAGGTAGAGAAACCAATATCATACTTTGATGGTGGGCTGTTTCTGGAATTCCTTATCTATATTTCCTTTCTTCTCAGGTGGTCTGTAGAATATTCAGATGCATTTGTTTCTGTCTACATTGATACTAAGCCTGGTTCTCTCCATTCAGAATATTTTCTTTTCTGGTATCCATCTGGTTTCTGAATATTTTCACAGGGGTGCATCTTTTTAATATCTAATGCTATTCTGCTCTCTCTTTTGCTTGTCCTATTTAGCATTTATTAAGCACCTACTTTGTGTTATGTACCACACTGGGTAATTGGATATAAAAAGACTGAAATAAAACAGTCCCTGACTTCAGGAAGTTTATATTCCATCAGAGAGTAAATCTACCCTTCCAGAGACATATTTCACCTCAAAGTTCCATACCAGAAAGTCTCAAAATTACCTACAAAATAAATTTATCAGTCTGTATCAGGAACTTTAGTTTACTGTGCTTGTTACCTCAGCTTTATAAACTTGAATCTCTAAACCAATGGGTTTTAATCCTCATTCCTTTCTTGGTTTTTGTATCCAGTAAAGTTTTAGATCTCTCTACTACTTTTCTTACTTCTACTTTTTAATTATGATCTATGTTTCTCTGTCACCTAGAATGGTAGAAGTACATTGGCAGTTTTTTACCTTTCCATTTCATTTAAAATCATTTTTGAAAAACACCAGTAAAATACTTTTTAAAAAACCAGTCTTTTCTATTCTAGGCAGAAACATCTATCATTCCTTTAATTTGTGATCCAGAAATCCCATTCTTAATCAGTTGTATATAACTAACATCCAAGGAATAGCTGGTGTCTATCAATATCATTTTACAGATAAAAAAGCATTTACAAATAGAGAAGCACGTGTGTAAATTTGAACATTCAAATTAAAATGCAGAGACATCATCTTACAAAGGGAATGTTTATTTATTATATGTCTATATATGCCTGGCTTGGCACTAGATGTTATGTAAAACAAGTTTAAAGGTATCTGCCTATATAGGGTTCATCTGATTATAACACTTCTCATTCAGATTCTTATTTCAAAGTTTTAGTTTTCTTAGGTTTTTAAATGAAGAGTTGAAGACCTTGCAATTTTAAATCATATCACCTTAATAAATGTACCTTTATTTTCTAAATACTGACATAATGCATGAGATATTTTTTTAAATAGAACTACATGCCAATAAAATATTTTCTTCTCTAATCTTTATAGCCAGATAAGCCTATTCTTGCTCCAGAGCCTCTTGTCATGGATAACTTGGACTCGATAATGGAAAAGCTAAATACTTGGAATTTCCCAATCTTTGATTTGGTGGAAAAGATAGGGAAAAAATGTGGCCGAATTCTGAGTCAGGTAAGAATATAATAGCATTTATATAGTGCTTTAAGGTTTGCAAAGCCCTTATATGTTATCTTATGTGATCCACACAACTACTCTGTGAGGTAGGTGCTTTTATTGTTTCCATTTTACAAATGAAGAAACTGAGGCAGATAACAATTAAGTCACTTGCCCAGGGTCACACAGCTAGTATCTGTGACAGAATTCTATTTCAGATCTTCCTGACCCCAAGTCCTCCAGCCTAGCTGCCTCATTTGTAGATATGGGTTTATGCTCATCCCTCAAAATATGCAGTAACCTAAAGTCACGAAAGCTTATAAAATAACTGCTTGTTGAAAGAATAGATATCTTTTTTTTTTGGAGAAAACCCAAGTCTTCTCACTTGGCTCTAAGAGATTATAGCAGATTCTTTCAATGTTCCAGGACCTACAAATAATGAAAATAACCCCACATCTAAGAAGTGTTTACATGGTGACACCCAAATTGATTTGTGGCAATTTCTCTCATACAACTGAAACCTAAGTTTTTAGGAATCTTGGTTTTGTATGGCAGAACATATAATGACCTTCTAGCATTCCTACTGTTTCACAACATACCATATAGAATGACCTATGACCACCTGGTCCAATTCAGGTAAACAAGCATTTTATGTCAGGCCTATATACTATGAACAATGCACTATGTTATTACAATATAATAATTTGTTATTGTTGTGGACCTGGAATTTCAGTTGTGTACAGAAAATCTAGTGTGGAAAGTGTTGACACAGACCTACCTGGGACACTGAGAGATTAAATTACTTGTCTTTAGTCATAGCTATTATGTATATATTAGAATGTGTATATGTGTGAATGTACATCTAGTATGTATGTACCTCCATGTAATAGCCAGTATATCATTAAATTCTGCAATTTCCATTAAGGTGGAATTAACAAAGGAAATTAAAAGGCTTAAGTGAGTGTTTTGGCTCTCTTCTTGCAATTGCAGTGTTTAGTAGTTTTCTAAGCCATTTTGTTTTCTTTTTATACTTTCTATGACTAGCACAAATTAACAATACAATTAACAATAGAATTTTTAAAATGTAACAGAGAAGCTGGCATGTGTCTGAAAAACAAGCAGAAATTGCTTAGAAAATTTATTGACAATATATTTATGAATGTTTTCAAGATGTCTATTCCTTACTCTTTTAACATTAAACTGAATCACCATCTGATATAAAAAAATAATTTTTAGACTTGAAAGTTTTCTTTGAAAATACCATAAGAAACACTCAAAGGCATTTTAATCTGTCAAATCAAATTTTTATATTGATATTAATTATAATAGGGTATTATAGTTTTTTGTATCTTTCAATTAATTGTGTAATGGTAAAGATAAGGCCTCCTGTGGAATATCATATTATGAATGCCTTCCTATTCCCTACTAATAATTTCATAAAGCATACCTTTGATGTATGTGTAGATTATTCTTAGAAAAATTTAACGTAGATCAGAAACTAAATATGCAGGTCTGTAGCATTGAAATTTTTCCCAGTTATCTTTTCTGGTAATTAAAAAAGTCTGAGACTTTTTCCATGCCTTTGTCATCTTTACGTTCCTTTCAGATTGCTTGTGAATCAGTTTCTAAATATCCTCACAGTTATTGCCTCAGTAAATCTTCTCTATGTATACAATCTCTAATCCAACTGCTTTTTATAATTTGTTCTCAATAATGTCATTTTTCCCCTTCTCTATAAGGTTATCTGAGTCTAGGAAATTAAAATCAAAATGTGGTGGTTCCTCTGTCCTTGAAACTTACAACCTTTCATCTTTCAAAAACTTATAACCTTTCCATCTTTCTCTCGATTGATGTCCTACTTCAGGTTTACACCTAAATGTCCTCAGGATAATTTTGCTTAGTTGAGTCTTTTGCCAGGCTTTCTTTAATATGGTTTTATCCTCTACTACTTCTTTCTCTTTTATGAGGTAATATTGTTCATAATATTCTACCATCTTTCTCTATAAGCTGTTTTTTAATATAAACTTTAATTATACAAAACTTAAAATTTAAGCCATTGTTTCCCTTTGTTGCCATAGCTCTCTTCTTGGCAAGAGTCACAGTAATTGCTGAATAAAGCAGTTTGTAGGCTTTTTTGACCTCTATGTTGTGGCACTTAATTTATGTTATAATTGGTTTCTTTGTCCTTTCTTCCATCAATATCACATTTTGTATCAATAATTTACCTAAATAACTGAAATTGGAGTTGTTTTACCTGCATAGTACATCTTTCCAACTTTTATTCTTCTAGCTCTGTATCAAACCTCATCTTTGCTCTGATAAGTCAGTGATTTAACTGTATCCAGACAGTTTATTCAGGAATGCTTCCTTCATCAGTAGTAAATCATTTCCTATCTACTAAAATACAATTAATTCTTTTTTTCTGTTGCTATTTAATTTTTTCTCAGCCCCTCCCAGTTTTTTTAAAGATATTCATGATATATAAGCATGAAGTTTCTGCAGAGTCTACAAATCTCTAGCCTTTCCTTCCTTACTCCTGATATACTTTTCTGTATTATTTTTTGCCATTTTCATATGTTCTCATCTTTGCATTGAAATAACTCAATTTTAAAATATATATGTATTTAGTTTGGCAAAGGTTACAAAAGAAAAAAAATAATAATCCTGTGGGGTCTTTGGAAATATAGATACAAATTTGTTTTTTGGTTGAGCTATGAATTGGTCCAAATGTTTTCAAAAACATTTTGGAATTATTCTAAAAAGTTACTAAATTCTGCGTGCCCTCTGGACCAGTAATATTATGACTAGTCATATACACTAACAAGGTCAAAGATAGAGGAGAATATTTGTAGCAGCATTTTGTGTAGATCAAAGATGGATACCCATAGATGGGGGAATGACTGAATAAATTGTGGCATATGGATTAACAGAATACTATTACTCCCTGAAAATAATGCCTATGAAGAAATCAGTGCAACTTGAAAAGATTTGTGAGAAATACACAGAGTAGTAGAACCAAGAGGACGTTTTACATAATGACCAAAATAATGTAAAGGAAAAAACTGCATTAAAAGACATCAAAACTCTAATAAATGTGGTGAATTCAGATGTCTCAATGGTGAAGCATGCCTTCCTCTCTTTGGAGGAGAAAAAGGACTACAGTTGTGGAATGAGATATTTGTTGTCAGATGTGGCCAATATATTTCACTGTTTTACCTAATTTTATCTAATGTAGAGAGGGAGCACAGTAGAGTGAATCTCTGGGAGGTGACAAGCTTCTTTTTTTTTTAAGAGTACCAATCAAACTTTGAAAAAAGTTTGTGAGAACCAACTAAACAAAGTCATTCTAAGGGAACTTAAGGAAGAAGTATGAAAACAACAACAAATAGATGGAAAATGGAAAAGATTTATGAAGATTTTTATAACAAACTCTTTTTGCCATCACTGACAGAGGAGTCACCAAATTTGGAATCTAACATCACAATCACCAATGTGCTGCATGAGAAAGTGGAAATAGTATTGAAGAATGCAAAGATGGGAGAAGCAGCTGAACTAGACCATGTATACACAGAAGAAGTCCATGCTGGAGAAATCACAATTTTGAGGGCATTGAGGGATCAACTTTCAAGGTAACCAAAATATGGGAGGATACCCAAAGCTTGGAAAAAACCTAGAATCACGTTATTTACCAAAAAAAGAAGAATGAGAGAATGAGAGAATATCAATAATTTTTGACCTATATGTCTTCTTTCTCATTTCTCCAAAAAATTTATAAGAATAATACATACACATCAAGGGCATCTTTGATGAACATTTAAGATGATAGGTTTCCACAAATGATATTCTCTATCAGACCACATCTTTGCTGTCACACACTTGAGTTGAGAGCTGCAGAAGACACAGAATTGTGAGTATTCTTTCTTGACTATAAAGAAGCATTTGATATGTTAGAGCAAAATGCTGAGTTACAACTTGCCCTGTAGAAAGGCATCTCCCATGTACATATCAAAATCATTAAGGTTTGTTCAAAGATAAAATATATGAAAATTGTGTTCAACTTTATTATTAATTATCAAGAAAGATGTAAATTTGATGTCCAGTATAGAGTACAAATTGGACAGGTTTCTTATAAATGGTGAAGTCATCCAGAAGCTCCTGTTTATGAATGATATTATACTGACTACATCAAGCTCTGGAACATTGCAGAGGCTCCTAACTGAGATCCACAATCACTCAAAGAGTTCAACCTAACTATCCACGAAGGAAAAACTGAAAGAATGAAGAATGTCTGTTATCTACATTATGGTATGAAGTCTGATGAATAACTCATAGAGCTATTTCATTTGTGAATACATATGCATGGATACATATACATACTGCCTCAGCCAGAAGCCGTGAATGGGCACTAAGTAGGACAAGAAAAATTTATTGCTTTTGAGAAGTCGTGCCATGCTTTTAATGATACCAAACTTTTCCCTGAAAGGGAGGTCTCTCTTGTTAATAATAAAAATATTTGTATGATACTGCAAATTACAGAATACTAGAATCTCTTAAGAATTAAAAGGCAAGATCACCGAAATGTCAGCGAAGAGACATGGTAAAAGTGAAAAGTTTGCAATATATCACTAAGGAAAGATTTTTACAGAAGTGGTATAAAAGTTGTCATCAGAGAGATATGTGACCAGAAAATAAGGTGGACAGTTATATGATAAGATAAGGGAAAAAGTACATGGCTGCTTCTCATGCTTTATTGACATCTCTACATGTCAAGAGATTTTGAAGACCACCTTCCCCTCAACACTGGATGAGCCCTTTTTGGAGAATTTATAGGACGACATTGGTAAGAGTTGCCCAAGATGAGAAAGCATGAAGGGATTGCAATCCTCACTGTTAGGGTATCATCATCATGAAGAACATAATCCATCAAAATATCAAAGTCATCATAGGAAATAAAAAGTTGTGAAAAAATTAATTATTTAGTAAATATTGTTGGGGAAATTGGTTAGCAAGTCAGTGGAAAATGTATTCAGACCCAAACACAATTCAGCACAATTCAGGTAGATGATAAACTTTAAAACCTCTTCCCCGTGCATGACGTCTATTCTACACTATTTGAATGAATGCCTACATCAATGAGATAATAAAAACATTTTTATGTGAGTACAATAAATTGTACTTCAGTTTGTCCTCAGAGTTTATCAGTTCTTTCTCTGGAAGCGATTTGCATTTTTTCAACATGAATCCTTTGGAATTGTCTTAGATCATTGTATTGATCAGATTAGCCAACTCTTTCATAGTTGATCATCATTATAACATTGCTGTTACTGTGCACAATGATCTCCCAATTCTTTTCATTTCACTTTGCATCAGTTTATATAGGTCTTGACATGTTTGTTTTTTCCTGAAACCACACCCATCATCATTACATGAAGCACAGTAGTACTCCATCACAATCATATACCACAACTTGTTCAGGCACCCCCCAATCAATGAGTATCTCCTCAATTTCTAATTCTTTGCCACTACAAAAAAGCTGTTATACGTTTTTGTGTACCTATAAGCCCTTTTCCTTTTGCTTTGATCTCTTTGGGATACAGACCTAGTAGTGGCATTGCTGTGTCAAAGGGCATGCACAGTTTGATAGCTCTTGGGCATAGTTCCAAATTGTTCTTCAGAATGGTCGAACCAGTTCACAACTCCCCCAACAGTTCCCCCTCCAGCATTTATCATTTCTGCTAGGTCTAAGGTGGTACCTCTGTGATGTTTTAATGTACATTCTCTAATTATTAGTGATTTAGAGCATTTTTTCATAAGACTATAGATAATTTTGTTTTCTTTCCCTGAAAATTGCCAGTTTATATCCTTTGACCACTTATCAATTGGAGAATTGGTTCTTATTTTTTTTTATAAACTTCACTTAATTCTATATTCAGTATATATATCTATGGTACCTTTTAACACAGTTTAGTGTCCCCACTTCATTTTGCTTTTGATTTGTCTGAGATCATGATTGCTACCCTTGCCTTTTTTACTTTAGCTTAAGCAGGATAGATTCTGCTTCAGCCCCTTATATTAATTCTATATATGTCTTTCTGTTTCAAGTGTGCCTTTTGTAAACAACATGTTTGATTCTGGTTTCTGATCCATCCTGCTGTCCATTTCTATTGCTATTAATATTCACAGTTATGATTGCTGTGTATTTCCTTCCATCCTATTTTCTTCTTTCTTGCTATTTTTTAATCTGGTCCCTCTTCAAAAATTTGTTTTGCTTCTGACCACTGACTCCTTTAATTTGCTCTCCCTTTTATCATCCCCTCACACATTTATTATCCCTTTCCCCTCCTATTTCTCTTTCAAGCAAGACAGATTTCTATACCCAAATGAGTTTATGTGTTCTCTCTTTGAATCAATTCTGATAAGATTGAAATTTAAGTATTGTGCACCCCTCCATTGTGAAAGCTCTTCCTTGAATTCTTCTTTTATGTGAGACTATTTCTACCTCTCTCTTCCCCCTTCTCTCAGTGCATCCCCCTTCTCACCCCTTCATTTTTTGGAGATCATTCTAATATAATCAACTCTGCCTTCTCTCTATGTAAACTCCTTGTCACTGTCATAATAATGATAATCCAGGGAAGGGTTTCTTTGGAGTTAAATGTATCATCTTCCCATATAGGAATGTAAACAATTTACCTTTATTGAGCTTTTTATGATTATTCTTTTATTTTTACTTTTTTATGGTTCTATTGAGTCTTGTGTTTGAACCTTTCTGTTCAGCTCAATTTTCATGAGGGATGCTTGAAAGTTCTCTATTTCACTAAATATACATTTTTCCTCTGAAGGATCATACCCAGTTTTGATGGGTAGTTTATTCTCAGTTGTAATTGTAGTTCCTTTGCTTTCTGTAATATTATAACCTAAGCCTTCCACTCCTTGAATGTGGCAACCACTAAATCTTGTGTTATCCTGACCATGGCTCCACAGTGTTTGACTTGTTTTCTGGCTGCTTGAAGTATTTTCTTTTTGACCTGAGAGCTCTGAAATTTGGCTTTAATATACCTGGGAATGTTCATTTTGGAATATCTTTTAAGAGGTGAGCAATGAATTCTTTTAATTTCCATTTTACCCTGCGGATCTAAAGTATCAGAGTAGTTTTCCTTGACAATTTCTTGAAATATGAATGTGTAGGCTCTTTTTTAAAAAACATCATGGCTTTCAGGTAGTCTAGTAATTCTTAAATTATTTCTCCTTGATCTATTTTCTAAGTCAGTTGTTTTTCCAGTGAAATATTTCACTTTTTTCTATTTTTCCCCATTTTGACTTTATCTTATTGTTTCTTGATGTCTCATGGAATCATTAGCTTCCACTTACCCAGTTTTAATTTTTAGAGACTTATTATCTTCAGTGAGATTTTGTACCTCTTTTCCATTTGACCAAATCTGCTATTTAAGTAGTTCTTTTCTTCAGCGAGTTTTTGTGCCTCTTACCGTTAGATCAGTTCTGTTTTTAAGGTGTATTTTCCTTAGAATTTTTCTGTGTCCCTCATTTAGCAAGGCTTTTTTATAGCTCTTTTCACATTGTTGTCTTCTTCTGAGTTTGTCTTGGTCTTCTCTGCTACCATAGGACCATTTTATGGTTAAATTATTTTTTGGTGTTTTTGTTTACTCATTTTTTTCTATTTCTTGACTTTGAACTTTAGGTTAAAATTGAGCTCTGTTGGTCTGGGGATGGGGAGGCTTTGTCTCAGCTTTAGGTTTTGCATGAAGCTGTTTTAGAACTAGTTCTTGGGGAGGAGGAGGTCTGCAAATTTTTAATGCTTCCAAGGTAGTGTGATCCTTGGAGAGGTATGGTCACTGCTTTCTTGGTCTGTGCTCTGTCTTTACAGCCACAAGCCCTGCAGCCACAAGCACTAGTGCTCTACTTTGCCTTGGAGTTGTGTCCAGAGTTCCCTGCTGCCTTGTAACCAACCAATAGCTCTCCTCTCTACCTTTGAACTATGACACAGAATTAAGTATGGGCAATAGAGTTGCCAATCAGCACCAGCTGTGCCCAGTGCCAGCAAAGTGTGCCCTGTATTCTCTTTCTGACCAGTTATCCAACTCCCTTACCACCTCTAGGATGAGAGCTCCTGAAACAGCTGCTGCTGCTGCTGCTGCTATGGCTGCTGTTACCTTCTCTGCATGTGTGGGCTCAGGACAGGCCTCCGCAATGATGTCATAGAATTTTTCTGCCAACCTCATAAGTTTTCTTAAGCTGGAAAAATGTTTTAACCTGAACTTTCCTTGGCTCTGCCATTCCAAAATTTGATTTGAGGTGTTATTTTAAAATTTTTGCAGAAGAATGTTGGGAGAGTTCAGCTGGGTGGCTGCCCCTATTCTACCATATTGGTCCCCTACCTCTTTCCATAAATATGAAGCATTTTTTAAAAGCACAAAAGAGAACAGAAAGAAGAGTGGAAGAAAACATTGACAAGCATATTGGAAAACTTTTAAAATTAATTGTTAAATATATTAAAATGAAAAATAAGCTATTTGTTATAGAGATTTGCAGTTGCATGTACAATCTTTTTTTCTACTTTGTATATGGAAATGACTGTTCTTTTGGTGTTTGTTAAGTTCTGAAATATTAAAAATGTATTTATGTGAGTTGATTTCTGCATTCAAGATGATAGTTACACAAATAAGTATGCTACAAAGTAAAATATGATAGGAGTAAAGGAGAAATCCAGACACACTGCCTTAGGAAAATAAGGTAAAAGAAAATACTGGGGATGTCAGGGAAGGGTTTCTAGAGGATTTAACACTTAAACTGAATCTTATAGGAAGAGAAGGATTTCAACTAGTTACACTGAGATGTACATTGACGGCATGGATGATGGCTTGTATGATTCATAAAAGCAAGAGGGTGCATGATGAGATCAGGGAAAAGTCAGATATGTATGGCTAGAGACATAGACTAGAGCCAGATGGTGGAAACCATTAAATCTAAGGCTAAAGAGTTTGTATTTTATCCTATAAGCAATAGAAAGCCATTAGTTTTTTTTTTTTAATAGTGAAGTGGCATATTCAAGACCTGTGTTGAAGAAGGGTATCTTGACAGTTGTGTGTGGGAAGGACCAGAATTTCAGGTGGGGGATGAGGGTAAAGACTAGATCACTGAAGAAGTTGTTACAAATAGAATGTTAGAATGGTCAAGTACTCGAATTAAGGTGAATATAGAGGAAACCATAGAAGAAGAACAGTATGGAGTTGAGGAGATAGTATCAACAGAACCTGGATTCTAATTGGATGTTGAGGGTGAAAAACAGGGGAGCATCAAAGACTGTTCCAAGATATCAATGCTGGGTAACTAGAAGGATGAGGCTTCTGATTTTTAAAAAATGGGGACATTTCATAGAAAGGATGAGGTTTTTTTAGGGGCATGGAGGAAGACAATGATGTCCATTTGAGACATTTTAAGTTTGAGGTGTTAGAATGTAAAGATGGAACTTCACAAAATCAGTTTTTGATCCACAAGTGAATATACATATGTATGTGTGTTCAGTTGCTTTTTAGTCATGTCTGACTCTTCATTACCATGTTTGGGGTTTTCTTGGCAAAGATACTAAATATACAAATGTATATTCACATATAAACACACAAAAATACCATTATTCTGTAGAATAGACTTGGTCCTGGGAAAGTAGTTGATGAGGTGGGAATCCTTACTTGCCTCCAGGAAATAGAAGTGACTTCCTCAGGGCAGAGGCACATGAGAGTTCCATGTGTCTGTACCTGGCTTGAGAGGGGAGAACTGGAGAGCAGATTTTTTTTTCTAGCTACAGAAATAGTATCAGAGATACTGAAAGAGCTTCTTCAGAGGTTCCCAAAACAAGCAGACATGTATGTCATCACTGGACTTAGGAAAGGCACCTCAGCTTTCAAGGCTGTCTCATGAATAAATATGAATTCAGTAATTCCCAAGTTCAAAAGTTAGAGAGTTTGGGGAATCAGGACTCAGAGAAAGGAGATTTCCTGATTCAACAATATTTCTTGGGAAAAGAACACTGCCAGTATATTGCCTGAATAATGTCCTAGTTTGATGGCAAAGTCACTCGATTTATCCAGATAGTAAGAGGGTCTTCTGGAATGGAGATTGCCTATTTAGCTTTCTCAAAGCATGCTTACTGTCTGAGGTGAGCCAAAAGGTAACATGAGCCAAAGAGAAAATTCAATCTTCCTTAAGGTCCACCCTAGAATACTAGGTCCATGAGGACCCAGGTTTTTGTGGAAGGGCCCTAAGCCATAGGTTAAATAAGGGGGGGAAATTCTCAACAGTCAGAGCTCTCCAAATGTTGAATGGCTTACTTCTGCAGGTAAAGAGTTCCCACCACGAGAAGACTTTGAGCACAGACTGGATTGCTGCTCTTGCTGGCATGCTAGAGAGGCAATCCTTAGTCAGGTACACATTAGATCCCTCCCTAATTTGAGATGCTATGATTCTGTGAGAGAGCAACAAACAACCCAATCCTCTAAATTCACAATATAGTAGTTTACTATGTCAGCAAATGCTGCTATATTAGTCACTAATGGTGGCATTTCTATTCTCCCTGAATAGACTCTGGAAGGTTCTTTATATTTAAAGACTGTATTAGACTTGTTTTGAAACCCACAGGGCCTCAGACAATCCTAGCTAGATAATAGGTACCCACACAAAACCCAATTGTTCCCATTAATGAGTCCTGTGGTGGCAATGAATTAAAGCATTCAATGAGTGAGATATGCCTATTTTCATTTCTAATTTTAGGCCTGTGCTATGAGATTATTTTCATGGTATTTTGAATTTCCTTTCTTTAGGTATCATACAGACTTTTTGAAGACATGGGACTTTTTGAAACTTTTAAAATTCCTGTAAAAGAATTTATGAATTATTTTCATGCCCTGGAGAATGGATATCGGGATATTCCTTGTAAGTACATCTAGTTACAGTAGAGAAAAATAAGATTTTTTATTTCCAACTATTAAGTTTGAAACTATGAATAATTAATGATGATAAAACATGCCATCTTGTTCCTTAGTAATAACAATACAAGAATATGTAAAGGCTCTGTGATTTCATCTGTAAGGAATTCTAAATCTGAGTAATTCCTCCAAGAATGCCACTTACAAACTCTATGATTTGGTAGATTAGGTCTAGGATGTTTTCTTAGAAATATGTACATTAGGGGCAGCTGAGTGGCACAGTGAGTAGAGCACTAGCCCTAGAGCCCTAAATTCAATTCTGGCCTCAGGCACTTGATACACACTAGCTGTGTGACCTTAGGCAAGTCACTCAGCCCCAATTGCCCTGCCTCCTCACCTTCAAATTTTTCTTTTTAAATTAGAAATATGTAGGTTAGCACCTGTATCAATCAGACCTTTAGTCTTTCAAAATTGTTTTTTTTTTCAGCCGAAGAACAACAAAGTTTATTAAAGATTCACCATATTGGGTACACACTTAAGGAGTCTAAGCTTTGGCTAGACTCTTAAGGAATCTGCACCTTTGTGATGCTGGTATTGACAAGTGAACCAGAATAATCTGAGCCAGATAGAATCTGAGCTACATTGAATATGAGCCCAAAATTGTTTTCCTTAGAACATTGTTATATATAAATTAGAACCATTTATTTTATAATTAAGCTTTTCTTTTGTAAAATAATTTTTAAAGTTTTATGTTTTGGATCATATCTGGGATAATTATATAAAAACATAAAAATACATAAGAGGGAGAGACAAAAATAATGGAAGTTGGCCAAGCTAATTAGTATATTGCTAATATATGAGTGAGGTTGAACAAAGAACTGTTGTAGGCATTATGAAAAATATAACGAGTAATATACTGTACTCTTCAATTATTCAAAATCAATTTGTGCAAACAGCATTGCTACATAAAATAACTGAGAATCTGATTTAAAGTAATATTAAAATGCATTTATACAACAGAAAACAAGTGCAAAAGTACTTTTGAAGAATTGTGGTGAATCAGGAATATGGATTATCAGAGAAGGCAGATGAAGCATTGGAAGGAGTGGTATGGCACATATAATACTGATGTAGAAATTAGCAAATCAACTTTGATCGAGATGGCAGAGTGAGTTATTGCTTTTCTCTGCCTCCACATGGTATGCCCCCTCAGAAGAGCAAGAAATAAACCAACTAACGTAATTAAAATTATAAAAAGAAAATAGTAAAGACTGAGATTTTGTTTTTAAAAGACAAGGTTGTTTTTCAAATATAAAAAGAGAGATTTTACCTTAGTCTCATGCCTAAGAGAAAACATATAGGGACAAAGGGATCCAACAATTTTAAAAGAGACTGGAGGAGGGATGGAGAAATTGTTGACTTTATATTTCATGGGATATAACCTATATTCCTTTATATGCAAAACATAAATGAGGATGTGTAACAGAGTAAATTTGCTTGGTCAATGAATAAAGAAAGAGCCAAGAATCATGGGAACCTGGAGATGAATGCCCTCCCAGACTCCCACCTTTCAGATGAGAGGGCAAATATTTTCTTATATCTGTTGCCCTATCTGGATTTTGGGGAAAGGATTAAGAGCAATTTGGGAGGGGAAAGGTAGCAGGAGTAGGATTTTGGCTTAGGAAGAGTGAAACTGAGGTATGTTATTTTTTTCAATAATATTTTATTTTTTCCCAATTATATGTGAAAACAATTTTATCATTCTTTTCAAATTTTCATTTCCAAATTCCCTCCCTCTATCCTCTCCCCCACACTGAGGAGACAAGCAATTTGGCATAGGTTGTATATGTATACATGTGTTGTCACATATAACACATTTCTGTGTAAGTCATTCTGTGAAAAAAACACACACAAAAAACCCCAAGAAAAAATAAAGTAAAGCAAAAGTATCTTCAATCCGCATTTAAGCTTCACCTGTTCTTTTTCTGGAGACAGCACCTTTCATCACAAGTCCTTCAAAATTGTCTTGTATCATTGTATTGCTGAGAATAGCTAAGTTATTCACAGTAGATCATCATATAATATTGCTGGTTCTGCTCATTTCACTTTGCATAAGTTCAAGTAAGTCTTCCAAGGTTTTTCTGAGAGCATCCTACTTGTCATTTCTTATAGCACAATAGCATGCCATCACAAATGAGCAACAACTTGTTCAGCCATTCCACAATTGATGGACATCCTCTGAATCTCCAATTCTTTGCCACCACTAAAAGATCTCCTATAAATATTTTTGTACATATAGGTCCTTTTCCTCTTTTTATCTCTTTGGGATACAGACCTAATAGTGGTATTGCTTGGTCAAAGGGTGTGCATGATTTTATAGCCCATTGGGCATAGTTCCAAATTCCTGAGCTATGTTCTTCAGTAAATTGGGGTAGGAACAGCAGGCAGAGGCAAAAGGTTTCATTCAATAGGAGTGGACAACATCTTCTCCAAGTTAGGTCTGTGCTTTTAATGTAGTAGTAGTAGTAGTTGTTGTTCTTGTTGTTGGTTATTCATTCTCAAAGAGGACCAATGACATCAGAAAGGTGAGGTCTTGACTTACAAGTGAATTGGATTTAAGCAAGGCAGGACTGTGCAAAGACATCTGCCTCACTCTCACCTCCAGAGTCATCTGAGTCCAGTTGCAAAACATAAGCCAGGATGATTGGAGATGGCTCTGGATGCAATGGGAGACCTTGGCCTTTTTTAAGCTAAAGTCTTTCCCAGGTCTCAGTTTGTCGGAGGCACCACCCATTCAGTGATTTCAGGCTAGGTAAGAATTAAGGCAATAGATGGCTTAGTTTGCCTATTCAAAAGAGTCAATTTCAGAAGGGAAGACCCCAAGAGAGGAAGAGGTGAGGAGGGACTCCATCCCAGGTTTAGGGATAGCCTATTGCATAAAAAGAGTTAGGAAAATTTTTTAATAACTGCATCTTCTCCTAGGAGAAAAGGTTAAAGTATGTCTAAGCTCTATGAGTTGTCCAGTGTGAAAGGTGGGTGGAAGATATTAAGATATAAGTCCAGAGTTATGACATTCATGACTCAAGATGGGCCTATGGTGAAATCAGAAGATTGAACTAGAACCAGTTCCTGTGATATAATGCAGAGTGACTTCCACTCACCCCACTACCAATAATCAATTGGGAAAATCACATAGAAAAACACCTCAATTTAAAGTCAAGTCCTCACCTTGCCATTTACTAATAATTGACCTGAATAGGTAGCCTACAGTAGTTTCTTGGCCTTAGTTTTTATTTCTATAAATGGGGATCATAATTTACTACCTACTTCACTGGGTTGTTGTGAGCATCACATGAGGTCATAGATACAAAATATTGTGTTAACCTTAAAACTTGGAATGGCAAATGTTTTTAGTAGCATTTATTGATAACACACTGATTATCAAGGATTAACAGCTAAGCATGGATTAGTTTTCCCAGTATGATAGGTAGTTACAGAGTTCTCTGGGATGGGATGTAACATAAGTAGATTTTGATAGGGAAAGTGACTGAAAAAAATGAATTTGAGCATGGAAAAGTGACTAAATAGTACAGATTCATGTGGAGTATATCATAGTAAGAAATCCTGGATAGATTCAGAGGGTCCTTAATTTTTTTTTATTAAAATAAGTGAACAAGATAAAACCCTTTAAATAAGCAAATAATAATCTTAATTATATATGTTAATCCTCCATCCCATTGTACTTCCTTTGGAGGACTCTTCTAGAGGAGCCTTCCATATCCCTGAAGTCATACATTGACTTTTTGTTCTGAGCACTTCTAAAAAGTGACCAGGAAAGGGCTTATGAAGGTGAGAAAGTCATGTCTTCTTTCAGAGCTTCATTTTTCTCACCGGTTAAAATAAAATGAAGTAAAGCAAGCTATTGGGCTAGATAATTTCAAAGGTCCCACCTGGCCCTAAATCCTATGATTTTACGACATAATGTAGTATTTAATATATTTTTATGTTTTTCCTAATCTGTGTTCACTATAGGGATACGTAAACAAAAAAGGATGAAAATTCTGTTCATAGGCATAGTTTCAGATATGATCCTATATGCATAGATTACTTATGTACTTTGACTCTTACCTATCAATAGACATTTTTATATCTACCCTTACAATAAGTATTGTGGGCACTGGTCATTTTTTGTTGCTGTGGATGACATAAAATAATATTCCATTAATCAATGCATTTGTCCATTTTGTTTTGGCTGATTTTTAATTAGACTTGAATTATTTATCCAGTAGATGTCACTCTTGGTCCTTGGACAAAAACAGCATTAGGTCAACATATAATCATATGTTCTGGTTGCAGATCTAACACAATAAATGTTTATAACTTCTTTTTTTCTTTTACAGATCACAACAGAGTCCATGCCACTGATGTTTTACATGCTGTTTGGTACCTTACTACTCAACCTATTCCAGGCCTCTCCACTGTGATTAATGACCATGGATCAGCAAGTGATTCAGGTATTTGTTCTCTCTTACAAGCAATTTGCATCTTAGTTGAAAGACTAAGTAAAATTCAAATTTTGCTATTACTTGTGTATTTAAGAACTTTAGGTTTAAGTGTTAAGAGCTGGATTAGATTGTGGGTTCAAAATTAGAGTAAAGAAAAATGCTATCTTTTTTGTGCACTGAATGATGACATTTAAATGATGCCTTTTTAAATATCTCTTCTCAGATTCTGACAGTGGAATCACACACGGACACATGGGATATGTATTTTCAAAAATGTATTCTCCAGCAGATGATAAATATGGATGTCTGGCTGGCAATATCCCTGCCCTGGAGTTGATGGCTCTCTATGTGGCTGCAGCCATGCATGATTATGATCACCCAGGAAGGACAAATGCTTTTCTGGTTGCAACTAGTGCACCTCAGGTAAATGTCTGCCTCAAAAGTAGAATGATTACATCATGTAAGAGATTTATTTGAATATTTGTTCATTTAGTATTGCCTATTTGTCTTGGATACCAGGTTAATATTTGCCATAACATTTTCATTGTCTGTAGTAATAATCTCATATGCTATGGTTATAGAGAAAGACCATATTATCCCATATAGATGAAAGAAATGTTAGCAGTTATTAAATCTCACTGATTTCTTTTACAGTAGTTAAAATTTGTTTTTCATGTGAATGTACTTAGTTTCAAATGGAGGTTTCATAGATGAGCACATGCAGCTGTCAGTATTTTGTCCCTTTTCAGTTATTCAATTCCTTTCTAATGAAGAATAGAAAGTTCAAATACATCTTACAACCACATGGGATTCTTTTTTAGGTCAATAATTCTCAAAAGTACTTTTCAAAGAAGATTAGAGTGATAAAATAATACAAGAAATAGTTAAAGAAAATTTTCCTGAGGCATTAGAACAAGAGGGGAAAGTAGAAATAGAAAAAAATCCACTCACCACCACCTGAAAGAGATCATATGAGAAAACCCAGAAGAATATTATGGTCAAATTCTGAAACCTCAGCTCAAGGATAAAGTATTACAAGCAACAAGAAAAAAAACATTTAATATGTTGGTGCCATAATTAGAATCACACAAGACCTAGTAGCCGTGACACTAAAAGACCACAAGTCTTGGAACTTTATATATTGAACAGAAAAAGAACTGGGAAATTTAGCAAAGCTAAGCATAATCCTGAATGAAAAAAAAAAAACCTGGACATTTAATGAACTGTCAGACTTTCAGGACTTTGTTTAAAAAAATAAGTAAAACAGAACTTAATAGGAGCCAAGAGAAATTTAAGGTGCATACCAAAGATTAATTAAAAGGGCCTCAATAAGGACAAACTGTGTACCATTTATGTATGCAAAATGTAAAACTTGTATGTCTAAGATTGTAATTAGTAACTGGGAAGTTCATAAGAAAGATGGGGTGGATGTGAGTATGATATGACTTTAAAAAGTAAAACTATTTAGGAAGAGCTAAAAAGAGTAATTATGTTATACAAACGAGGCACAAGAGGAAGAACCAACACAGATTATTGGAGAAGGAGGGCTGTTAGTTCTGGAAACCCACTTTCATCGGAGTGGGTTCACAAGGAAACAATGCATATATACCTAAAAGAGTATAAAAGTCTTCTAAATTCAGAAAGAAATAAAATACTAAGGAGATAGGGAGGAGGGAGGATAAGGGAGAGATCTTTATAGGTGAGGGCAAGGGAATTGGTCAAAGAGGGGTATGGAAGGGTGTTTAGATTTATGGGAATGGGGGTGAGGATAAGGGAGGAATCCTGGGCAGGGGAGAGGGGAGAGGGGAGAGGTTAAGAAGATGGAAAGGTAGCAGGTAGAAGTGGAAGAGTTAGGAAGGATAGGAAAGAAGAGATACACACAAAAATAAAAACAAAGATCGGGAGTACAATTTGTTAGGGAAAGTACATGTCTTTATGTATTTATGTATGTATATATGTCTGTATGTATATGCATGTATGTATATATACATATATATGTGTATGTATACACATACACACACATACACACACACACACACATATATATATGTATATATGAATATATCTGTGCTTAATTGTAGCTTTTGAGGAGGGTAAGGAACAGGGAAAAAACAAAGTAAAAAGTACACAGCAGAGAACAAAAGAAAACTTACAAGAAAGCAAAGATGGATAGCTCTTAACACAATGTGTAATATTTTTTAATTTAATATTTTTTAGTTTTCAACATTGATTTCCACAAGATTTTGAATTACAATTTTTCTCCCCATTTCTACCCCCTCCCCACCCCAAGATGATATATATTCTGATTCTCCCTTTCCTTAGTCTGCCCTCCCTTCTGTCACCCCACTCTTCCCCCATCCGCTTTCCCCTTACTTTCTTGTAGGGCAAGATAGATTTCTATGCCCCATTGCCTGTTTTTTCTTATTTCCCAGTTGCATGCAAAAACAACCTTTTTTTGAGCATCTGCTTTTAAAACTTTGAGTTCCACATTCTCTCCCCTCTTCCCTTCCCACCCCCCCTCCCTAAGAAGGCAAGCAGTTCAACATAGGCCATACATGTATCATTATGCAAAACACTTCCATAACAGTCATGTTGTGAAAGCCTAACTATATTTTGCTCCTTCCTATCCTATCCCCCTTTATTCAATTTTCTCCCTTGACCGTGTTCCTTTTCAAAAGTGTTTGCCTTTGATTACCTCCTCCCCCATCTGCCCTCCCTTCTATCATGCCCCCTTTTTATACCCTTCCCCCTACTTTCCTGTGGGGTAAGATACCCAATTGAGTGTGTATGTTATTCCTTCCTCAAATCCAATCCTATGAAAGTGAGATTCACTCATTTCTCCTCACCTGCCCCCTCTTCCCTTCCAACAGAACTGCTTTTTCATGCCACTTTTATGTGAGATAATTTACACCATTCTATTTCTCCCTTTCTCCCTCTCTCAATATAGTCCTCTCTCACCCCTTAATTTTGTTTTATTTTATTTTTTTAGATATCATCCCTTCATATTCAACTCACCCTGTGCCCTCTGGGTGTGCTCTGTGTGTGTGTGTATATGTATGTGTGTGTGTGTGTGTGTGTGTGTGTGTGTATTCCCTTCAATTACCCTAATATTGAGAAGGGTCTCATGAATTACACACATCATCTTTCCATGTAGGAATGTAAACAAAACAGTTCAACTTTAGTAAGTCTCTTGTGATTTCTCTTTCTTGTTTACCTTTTCATGCTTCTCTTGATCCTTGTATGTGAAAGTCATATTTTCTATTCAGCTCTGGTCTTTTCATTGAAAAAGCTTGAAAGTCCTCTATTTTATTAAAATTCCATATTTTGCCTTGGAGCATTATACTCAGTTTTGCTGGGTAGGTGATTCTTGGTTTTAATCCTAGGTCCTTTGACCTAAAGAATATCATATTCCAAGCCCTTCGATCCCTTAATGTAGAAGCTGTTAGATCTTGTGTTATCCTGTATGTGTTTCCACAATACTCAAATTGTTTCTTTCTGGCTGCTTGCAGTATTTTCTCCTTGATCTGGGAACTCTGCAAATTGGTGACAATATTCCTAGGAGTTTTCTTTTGGGGATCTTTTTCAAGTGGTGATTGGTGGATTCTTTCAATTTCTATTTTACCCTCTGGCTCTAGAATATCAGAGCAGTTTTCCTTGATAATTTCTTGAAAGATGATATCTAGGCTCTTTTTTTGACCATAGCTTTCAGGTAGTCCAATAATTTTAAAATTATCTCTCCTGGATCTATTTTCCAGGTCAGCTTCTTTCCAATGACATATTTCACAGTCTTCCATTTTTTCATTCCTTTCATTCTGTTTTATATGATATCTTGATTTCTCATAAAGTCACTAGCTTCCACTTGCTCCAATCTAATTTTTAAGGTAGTATTTTCTTCAGTGGTCCATTCTTCTCCTCATTGGCTTTTTGGAGTTCTTTTGCCGTTTGAGTTAGTCTATTTTTAAGGTGTTATTTTCCTCAGTATTTTTTTGGGTCTCCTTTAGCAAGTCATTGAATTGTTTTTCATGATTTTTTTGCATCTCTCTCATTTCTCTTCCCAATTTTCCTCTACTTTTCTTAATTGCTTTTCCAAATTCTTTTTGAGCTCTTCCATGGCTTGAGACCAATTCATATTTTTCTTGGAGGCTTTTGATGTGGGCTCTTTGACTTTGTTGACTTCTTCTGGCTGTATGTTTTGATCTTCTTTGTCACCAAAAAATGATTCTAGAGTCTGAGTCTGCTTCTTTTTTCTCTGCCTGACCATGTTCCCAGCCAAGTACTTGACCTTTGAGCTTTTTGTAAGGGTATGACAGCTTGTAGAGGAGAGAGTACTTTGTCCCAAGCTTGAGGGGCTGTGGTGCTGTTTTCAGAGCTACTTCTACACAGCAAGCTCTGCCACACCAGCACTCCTCCTCCCCCAAGACCCACCAACCAGGACTGAGGCCCAGATCCAAGCAGGGCAAAGCAGGCTTTGCATTCCTGCTCTGATCCACCACTTAATTCCTCCCGCTGGGTGGGCCTGGGGCCAGAAGCAACCTCAGCTGGAGCTCTGGAAGCAGCCACAGCATGGCACCACCTCTGCTGCACCTGAGGCTGGGGCCAACCATGCACTCATTTCACTATATTCCAGCAGTTTTTCCACTAACCTGCTCTGTTGTCTTTGGCATTTGTGAGTTGAGAAGTCTGGTAACTGGCACAGCTTAATGATTCAGGGACCTATGGCCTGTTCTGCCTGGCTCCCAGTCTGGTTGGTCCTGGTGCCCCATGCTGGGCTGTGCTCCACTCCCACACTGTGGGATAGACCCTTCCCAGTGACCATCCAGGCTGTCCTGAGCTGGATCCCTGCTTCCCTCTTCTATTTCATGGGTTCTGCAGCTCTAGAATTAGTTGAAAGCCATTTTTTACAGGTGTTTGGAGGGACCTGGGGGAGAGTTTAAGTGAGTCTCTGCTTTCCAGCATGTAGTATTTTTTATTTACTCAATTACTTTTCCTTCTACATTATATATGTACGTACATACATAACACACACACATACATGTGCACACACACACACATTTCTCTTTTGAAATTGGAATTCCTTGTGCACCCTCATTGACCTCTTAAGTAATTTTTCCTTTCTTCCTCATTGGAATCATTTCTGATGTTGTTGTTAAATCTGACTCTCAAGTTATTTCATCACTCATGAGATGCCCAATCATGTAAAATCTTATGCTCCGGAATCATGCCTGTCTTTTTCCTGAATTTTGAAATCGACTTTTCTAAAATTTAGGGTATATGTTAGAGTATGCTTAATGATTCCTTTTTATGTACAATTAACTCTAACTTAGTATAGTCATTTAATTGCAAGGTTCTCTGACTTTATTCTTTCTACCATCAATCCTCCTTTATTGGACAAGATCAGTTCCAATAGCATACACACACACACACATACACACACACATATACATACATATTCACACATGTATTTACATATATACACATACATATTCACACATGCATTTACATATATACACATACATATTCACACATGTATTTACATATATACACATACATATTCACACATGCATTTACATATATATGTGTGTGTGTGTGTGTGTGTGTGTATATATATATATATACGTATATATATATATATATATATACACACACACACACATATATAGCGCTCTTTGAGGTTTGCAAGGTCCTCTACTATGTTATCTTATTTGGTACTCACAACAAACCTCATAGGATAGATATGTTATTATCCTCATTTTGTAGATGAGGAAACAGAAGCTGAAAGAGGTTGGGTGATTTGCTTAGGGTCATACAGCTAGTAAGTGTCTTATTTCTAATTTGAACTCAAGTCTTCTGATTTCACACCCAGCATTCTATCCACCTAGCTGCAAAATTTCCTTTTTAATCAGAATGCATTCTGAAATATTTTTACTTACCTCTTTATCATTGGAAGCATGAAATTATTAGCAAGGAAAGTTGAGAACTTCTTTGTTGCTCTGCTTATGCAAGAGACAAATCTCCATCTGATGTCTGGATAGTTGAAATTTCACACTGCATTCTAAAATGCTTTCTAGCTATATTCTGCCATTCTATAAATGGTAATAGGTTGTTGTTTGTCCTTCATTGTCAAAGATGATCATGATATCAGGGAGGTGAAGTCATGACAAGCAAGTAAATTGTATTTAAGTGAAGGAGGGCTTTGCAGAGTACCAGCCTCACTTTCTCCTCCTGAGGCATCTGGGTCCAGTGGCAACATATAGATTAGGGTGACTGGAGATGGCCCTGGATGCAGTGGGAGACCTTAGCCTTTTTAAGCTAATGTCTTTCCCAATGTCTCAGTTTGACTGAGGCAATGCCTCATTCAGTGATTAAGGCTATTAAAAAAAATAAGGTAGATAATGGCCTCTTTTATTTAGTCAAATAAGAAATCAATCTGGGAGGGGTAGACCCCCAGGGTTTCTGGCCATATATGATAATGTAAAAAACAATCAGTTCTATATGGATACCTGATTGGGTCATGGACGTGACTAGATACTTCTAATATAAGAGCTAAGTGCCTAAGAAAATCAGAAGACAAAAGGAAGTTGCAGCTAAGTGAAAGAATGGCCCTCTCACAGGCTTTTCACTGAGAGGCAAACAGAGGAATTAGTGACATCTCTTTTATCGTACATTCAAAGGCAATGAAAATATTGTAAAGGATAAAGAGTTAAGAACCACTATGAAGACCTTAAGAAGAGCCTCCAAACCAAGACTACAGATATGCTGATAGTCAGTGGTGTGAATGCAAATGTAGATACAGGACAGTAGCAAAGAAACATGTTGGGAATCATGACTCAGATTTAAGAAACCAAAGAATGTAAAGATTTGGACTCCTCAGAAGCCTGCTAGTGTTGAAAGTCAAAAGATATGACAACGTAAACACTCACAAAAAGAAAAGAAATTCACTTGATCCAAACAAACAAGAAACAATTAGCTTTTAATGTGGAAATCATATTAAATTTAGCTAGCTCTGTGTACAATCACCTAGATTATCAACTAATTAGAACAGAGGTCACACTAAATATGAAATTAGAAGAAAGCCTGAAGTTGAGAAGACTGAAAATTACATCAGTTTCAACCTGACCTAGTCAAACAAGGATCTGATGCCTGAAAAATGGGAAATGGAAAGTGACATAGAGTTTGACTTTGATTATCATCATTTCCTTGTGAAATTGAACTGATTTAAAACAGTTGCCACAACAAGGAAACCATAAGATCTCAGAAATTGTGCTGGCCAGAAAGCACTTAACTTCCTTGCCAAGCAGAGAAAGAAAGAGCAGCCAAGAACAACTCTTGCTTAGAATATAAACTAATTTGTAAAATGTTGTGGTAGAGGATGGCAGAACATAATAAGCATATGACCTTCTAAGATAATGAATAGTACTGCATGTGAAAACAAGTATTCAGAGCAGAAATGAGCCATAACATCCCAAGAACTTTCATGGGTAAAACTTGAAGGAAAACAAATAGACATAACATAAAACAAATTTGTCAACATTTCTACAAAATTCTATTTTCATTATAGGCAATGGAAGAATCACTTCATTTGCACCCTAAACCTTCAGGTCCTGAAGTACTACCTAGGGAAGTACAAATGAGGTGAATTTAAGGAGAATTATTGGACCAGACCAAGTACATATTAAGGAATTTCTTGCTTAAGCAATATAATCTTGTAAACTTTGTAAGGTCTCAGGGAGGAGAAGAAAGTCAAATTGTAGCTGTAATTTCAAAAGGCAAGCAAGAATATTAATAATTGTCAAAAGTTGTTATAAATAGAGCATTGGACTTGACCTCAGGAAACCTGGGTTCTGATTGCATCTTAGACCCTTCTTAGCTGGTTGACCCTGGGAAAGTCATTTGACCTCTCTTTCAGTTTGATTTTCTTCATATATTAAGTGAATAGGTGGGTCTTCATGACTTCTAAAGTTCTTTCCAGTTTAAAATCTATAATTTTATGTTACTCCTTTCTCATATTTATAAAAGTTTAATGAAAATCATCTAAAGCATATGAAGAGTTGAGTGTAATCCTCAAGTGGACCTGTGATATCATTATTTTAGAGTCCCTTCTAATGACTCGGATTGAGATTTAACCTGTGTCACTCTTGTCCATGTCCTCTTTTAAATGCACTACAGAGGTTCCGCCCACCCTGCTGCTGGCCTTCCTCATGTTCTTCCAACATTATTGGAGTAACAATGAAGTAACTTTCCTGCCATCATGTCATCTCTTATGTTCACCATATAACCAGTCTTTCCTTTATTTTTAATAATTCCTTGATGACATCTTTTATTCCTGTTCTTTGGATTCCCTCATTTGTCATATGTTGCATTCTACCCTTACCAATTCTACCACCTCTCCATTACCTTCTATATGGTATTAATTTTTAATTCATTGGCACTTGTTATAGTTCATGTCTCAATGCTATACATTAACACCAGAAGAATGTTGTTATTAAGAAGGGACTTTATTTTCATGGGGAGGTAGAGTTCATTAAAGGAACTTTAGAATGCCCCAGGGCATTCTAGTCCACCTTGTCTGATTCTGGGCCCAATTCATCCATATCTCTACTATCTGTCTTGTATGTATACATACTGATAGACAAGTCTATAAGGTGCCCATTTAAGTATATATTGTGATCTGGACAGTAAAAAGTCTTTATGTACTTTGACTTTTCTATGTGGATTATCAAGCTAAACACATATGAATGATTACAGATCTCTTATTGGAGACTCTGTATTGTTCCAGGGATTGATGCAATCAGCACATCATCCACAAAGATAAGTATTGTGAGGACCTCACCATACATGGATAATCTCTCTTCCTCATGGACTTTATACTGGATCTCCTTGGTTATGGTGGCAATAACCTTTGGTGGGCACAAAAATCTCTATGACTTGTGCCATGTTTAAAATCATATGGTTACTAAATAAGATTATTTCTATTGTTATATTGTAAGGAATAATTTTGATATGTGAATGGGAGACACTTTATTTGAGAATATGAAGAGCAGTGTATTGTTGTAGCATATCAAATTGCTTTTTTCATAATAAACAAAAAATTTTTATTATTCGTTGATTATGGGACTTTATATTCTCTAAATCTTTCAATTACTTTTGAAGTGGTAAAGATATAGTCTATTGTTGAATATCATGAGTGAAAGGTTGCTTATTCCCTACTAATCTCCTTATAGATACTACCTTTGATTTGTACATGGAGGACTGTCATACTAATTTTGTATAGATAGGTACAAGTAGGTAGTTATTGATGCCTTCCTCTATATACCAAAAAAAGGGATGCAGAAGGAATAGTGGATAGACCATTGTCCTTAAAGCCAGAAAGACCTAGTTTTTAAGTCCTGCCCCTAACAGATCAGGGCTATATGACTGTGGAAAATTCACTTAACTGGGAAATGTTCTAATAATCATCTAATGCTTTATATATCATAGAAGGTATCAATTAACCTATGCTGGTAATGAGAGTATCCTCATCCGGTAATTCCTATATTAATGAAATTATAGGTCTAGTCCCTATCCCTATATGCTACTGGTAATAGCTTAAAACTGGAAACCAGTTGGGGAGCCATTGATTATAAAATAGCTGAACAAATTGTGTGAATGTAATGTTATTGTGCTACAAAGGTGATGAAAACAAGAATTCAAAGAAACAGCAAAACTTTTATGAAATGACTTAGAAGGAGGTAAGCAAAGTTGGGAAAAACACATACAATATAATAAATGAAAAGAATCCTAAAGCAATACTGAATACTCAGTACTTGGAATGACTAGTCTTGGCCCATTAAAAGAGAAAAATAAAGGAAACTCCTTTCTATTTAGTAGAGATGGGGGCAGAGAAAGTTGTGCAGAATATTATACATAGAAAAACTGCTGGGTAATTTTTCATACTTTTTTTTTATTTTAAGCCTAGCCAAAACTAATCAAAATATTTCAGTTCTTCTACATGTCAATACTTTTCTTACCCAGTAGGTCCTTCTTGCAACCTGAGATGTCATAAGATTCTTGAAAATATGTTTGGAAAGCCAAGTGCTGTGAGATGTTATAGAGAGAGTCCACAAAGAGACTCTAATACCATTTGTCTCCATATTTTACTAGAAATAAAAATTTTGCATGGGGAATAAGGATGAAGGAAGGCAGTAGATCAAGATCAAAAATTAAGAATATGATAAGTATTCCATAATAGTATTTACTAAATACTGTCAATTATAAACATTTATAAGAAAACAAACCATTTCTGAAATCACTGTAAATTACATAATTTTAATAACATTCAATTGCAGCTTAATATTATTGAACTGAGAACTACACAGTGTAACTCTTTTTTTTCCCTTCTAGGCGGTGCTATATAATGATCGTTCAGTTTTAGAAAATCATCATGCAGCTGCTGCATGGAATCTCTTCATGTCCCAGCCAGAGTATAACTTCTTAGTCAACCTTGACCATGTGGAATTTAAGCATTTCCGTTTCCTTGTCATTGAAGCAATTTTGGCCACTGACCTGAAGAAACATTTTGATTTTGTAGCCAAATTCAATGCCAAGGTAACTAGAATTGTACCAGTCTTCATTTTGTGGTCAGACTGAAAGCTATTAGAAAAAAAAATATATTTAATTACCAATATCTGTGAGTTTTTTCTGAAAGTAGAGTAATACAGAGACATTCCAATAGAGGAGCTAAGAATAATTGAGATGCTATAATAATGACCATGTAAATATTATATTTGACTCCTTACATGAATTGCATTGTGTTCTCTAATTTCATAAGAAATATTTCCATGTGGTTTCCTTTGGCTTGCCTGTTTTATTTTGACATTTTAACCTATTTTAAATATTTATTAAAATATTTGTTACTCAAGTATGCTCAAAGACCAAAGATAAACTTTGCTAAACCCAACATAAAGGTCCCAAATATTAACTTAAAAATTTACATAAATTATCTACTTTCCCTTCTAAAAATTCTGAATAAATAATGTTTTCAGAATTTCAACATAATTCATTAAGGAACCATATTTGATCAATTGTTCATTATTTTGTTCCTTTTAAAATGTTTCTACTATATTCATAATTGAGGAAATAGCTAAAAGTATTTTTCTAATTTTATTTTTTGCTTTTTGGAGGGGGAAAGGCAGGGTAATTGGGGTTAACTGACATGCCCCAGGTCACACAGCTAGTAAGTGTCAAGTGTCTGAGGTCACATTTGAACTCAGGTCCTCCCGACTCCAGGGCTTGTGCTCTACTCACTGTGCCACCTAGCTGCCCCTAAAAGTATTTTAAATAATCTACTTCCACTAATGTCTTGCTTCACTACTTTAACATGTTTTGAAAGTGACCATAGATTCTCACATACAAACTCTACAAGGCAAAGGCTTACAAATGTGACCAAACTGGAAAGTCTTTAAGCATAAGCTTGGAGAGGTACTGTCTATCTGCAGATACATAGTAGATGCTCAGTAACTGTTGCTCTGATATAGAATCTTATTTAATATTGTTTTGCTGAGACAAACAAATTTTCTGTTTGTCTCTTATACAGGTGAATGATGATGTTGGCATAGATTGGACTAATGAAAATGATCGTTTATTGGTTTGTCAAATGTGCATAAAGTTGGCTGACATCAACGGTCCAGCTAAATGTAAAGAACTTCATTTACAGTGGACAGATGGCATTGTCAATGAGTTTTATGAACAGGTAAATAACCATAATAAATATTCCCATTAGTTTCTCTGATATTGAATTTTTACAATACTTAACAATATGCAATACTTTTGTTGACTGTGCTGTCTTCCCCCTTTCACAGTTTCATCTCTTCTGTATCAGTAGCATTGATAATTGACAACTGATTATGATGGACATGTTTTAAGTATTTATAACACATTTTTTTCACTGAATACTTCAATACTTCTAGTTCAAAACCAGAAATTTCTAAGGTTCTTTATGTTCTCATAATTACAGATTAATGTGAGGACTGATACAGATGCAATTTAATTGAGTCTGACTTCTCTCTTACTTCTTTCTACTTTCTAGCCCATTTTTGTAAGGAGACAGAAATTGTTATTGGAAAGTCATGGGGCGTAGAGAGATACAGTGTTTTTCCTTGTTCTGAGAGTAGAGCAACTCTACTGACTCACCACTTTCTCAGAAAAAATAATTTTTGAAAAATGTATATCCCTGACCTCATGTTCTAAGTGATAAGGAGTATTTGAATCAAAAGAAAGAATATCAGAATTATTTTACACATATCTTTTAAAATAAGCAAGGTGTCCTATCTCTCAATCGTTTATTCAACAGGAATTTATTCAATGAAATGCCCACTATGTTTAAGGCACTGGGCTACATGCTTGGTATACAAAGACAATTTTAAAAAATCCTCTGTTCTCAAGGATCTATAGTGCAGTGGGTCAATGAGTTCATTGAGGAGACGCAGAGTCTCAGGAGAAAGATCGAGTTAGAGTAAGAAGACCTAGGTTAAAGTCCTTCCTTAGCCAGTTATGACCTTTGTGGACTTGGACAAGTTCTCTCTGGGCATCACTTTCTTTATCTGTAAAATGTGTGGGGTATGCTAGATGGCCTCTGAGCTGCCTTCAAGCTATAAACCTGTAATCCTGTGATTCTGTATGAATGTCCTGTAGTTCTCATCCACAGTGAATTACTCCATATCTTCCCATAAATCCTCCTATGGGGAGTCAACCCAAAGTACTAGGGACCTAGTTCTTGCTCTCTCCTATAGTTGCTAATAAAGCATGTGAACTATCCATGAGTACTATCTCACTTCCTTTTTTACTGAACCACTTTCTCTTTTAGGCCTACTTTTGTGATGGCCTACTTTATGCCATTCTTCTTGATTGGTAGTGTGTTATAGTTTATTCATGTCCACTGTTGCACTTTCATATTATCCTTTAGGTGACCCTTGTCTTTAATTTTACAAATAGTGTAATATTCCATGACAGACAGCCACACAGCAGCAGAAGAAATATGTTAATGTTGAAAGTTTGGCCTTTGGATTTAAAAAAAAAAGCAAGGTGTAGTTTCCCAAAAGCAGCACATTCTACTTTTCTTTTCCTAGTCACTTATTGGCCCAGTACAGTATACATCCTAAACATGTATTCTGGTATACCAGTTTTAGGACTTGTCCATCACAGTCCAGACAACAAGCACCCTTCATCCATTTGAATTTCTCCTGTGAGTAATTAAGAATTTAATTCAGGAAGCTCTGATAACGTTTCAGTGTTTAATGTAGTCAGTGTAATACCATCTAAAAACTGGTACAGTTTTAAAAACTGGCAGGTCTCATGATCTATGGCAAATCTCCCTTAAATTTGCTTCCTGTTCTGGATGTCTTATATGACAGTGGCAAGCACTTTTGACAAGCATATGCCTCCCTGTTGTGTACCTTGCTTGATAATAATATTGAGTTGGTTAACAAAATTATTCCTGTTTCTATATATTTTACAGAATCATGTTTGATTTTGACATATGCTTTAAGGGAACTTTGCTGAAAGAAATTCTTTTTTCTTGGAGGGGGGAAGGAAGGGCAATTGGGGTTAAGTGACTTGCCCAAGGTCACACAGTTAGTGTGTCAAGTGTCTGAGGCTGGATTTGAACTCAGGTCCTCCTGACTTGAGGGCTGGTGTTCTACTCACTGCACCACCTAGCTGCCCCACTGAAAGAAATTCTTAAAGTTGGCATTTTTATTTTGCTGCAGCAAATGTTTTGTTTTTCTACACACAAACAATATGCATAATGCGGGTTTGTACTTTTCACTTTTCAGTCATATTTGTTGTGATAAGTATGTAGAAGGTTATTTTTGAAAATCTGCCTGTTTCCATTCATATACACTCTATTTTCAAATCATTCCTTTCTTTTGTTTTCATGCAAAATCACATTTCCAAATTAGCCATATCACCAAAAAGCAAGAAAAACAGAGAAAACAAGGTGATTTTACTTCAATTTTCATTGAATTCATCAGTTCTCTCTGTGGAGGTGCACGACATCTTTTCATCATGACACTTTGGAACTGTCTTGGACCATTGATGATAGTAGCCAACTGTTTCACAGTTGATCCTCATTACAAAATTACTGTTATTATACAGAACGATCTCCCAGTTCTCACTTCACTTTATATCAGTTCATATAAGTGTTATCATTTTTTTTCTGAAACCATATCCTCTTAATTTCTGATAGCGCAGTAGTACTCCATCACAATTATATAGCACAATTTGTTCCGCCATTCCCCAGTTAATGAACACCTCCTCAATTTTTAAATTTTTGCCTTTACAAAAAGACCCACTACAATTATTTTTGTACATCTAGGTTCTTTTCTTTTTTTTTTTTTTTTGATCTCTTTGAGGTACAGACCTAGTGGTGATATTGCTGAGGTCAGAGTATGTACAATTTTATAACTTTGGGGGCATAGTTCCAAATTGTTCTGCTGAATGAATAGACTAGTTCATAACTCCATCAACAATTCATTAATGTACCTATTTTCCCTCAACCCCTCTAGCATTTGCCATTTCTGATAGGTGTGAAGTGACACTTCAGATTTGTTTTAATTTGCCTTTTTCTAGTCAGTAGTGATTTAGATCATTTGTCATGTGACTATAGATAACTTTGCTTTCTTCTTCTGAAAATGTCCTGTTCATATCTTTTGATCATTTATCAAATGGGGAGTAGCACTTATTTTCATTAATTTGACAAAGTTCACTAGATATTTGAGAGATAAAGCTTTTAATAGAGATATTTACTCCTAAAATTTTTGGTATTACTTCATTGTCTATGGTTATCTAGTTATATAGTTTTCCTGCTTACCTCTTTTTATTATGTCAACTTTTGCTTTTGCGTTGTCTCAGATCATGATTTCTACCCCTGCCTTTTTTACTTAGCTAAATCATAACAGATTCAGCTCCAGACCTTTATTTTAACTCTGTGTGTGTGTGTGTGTGTGTGTTTCTGTTTCAAGTGTGTCTTTTGTGAACAGCATATTGTTGGATTCTAGTTTCTAACCCATTCTGATATTTCCTTCCATTTTGTGTGTGGGACCATACCATTAACATTTAGTTATAATTATTGTGCATTTCCCTTCATCCTATTTTCTTCAATTTATTCTTCTTTTTTTCTTTTTATCCAATCCCTCCTCAAAATTCTGTTGCGCTTCTGACCACTTCCTCTCTTAATCTGCTCTCCCTTTTATTATCACCTTCCCCACCATATATTTTATCCCCTTCCCCTCTTATTTCCCTATTTGGTAAAAATAGATTTCTATACCCAACTAAGTGTGTGTATATGTGTCTTCTTCCCTCCTTGAACCAATTCTAATGAGAGTGAGGTTCAGGCATTACCCACTCACCCCCATTTTCCCCTCCACTATAAAAATTCTTCCTTGTATGCCTGTTATGTGAGAAAGTGAGTTTTTTTGCCTCTTTTTCCATTTGGCCAATTCAACTTTTTGAGGAGTTCTTTTCCTTTCCTCAGTGAATATTTGTACCTCCTTTTCCATTTGCTCTATTCTGCCAGTTTTTCCCCTATTACTTTTGGAAAATTCTGATTTTTTTGTTTGTTTTGGAAGGGAGAAGGCAGGGCAATTGGGGTCAAGTGATTTGCCCAAGGTCACACAGTTAGTAAGTGAGTCAAGTGTCTGAGGTCAGATTTGAACTCAGGTCCTCCTGACTCCAGGGCTGGTGCTCTTAGCTGCCCTTATTTCTGATTTTTTTTAAGGTGCTATTTTCTTCAATATTTTGTGTGCCTTTTTTTTAGCAAGGCTTTTAAATTTTTTTGGCATCACTCTCATTTTACCCCAACCTTTCTCCTGCCACTCTTATTTATTTATTTTTCTTTAACTCTTGTGGGAATTCTTGTTGGGCTTGGATCCAATTAACATTTTACTTTTAGGCTTTGGTTGTAGCTGTTTTCACATTCCATTCTTCTTCTGACTTCATGTCTTAGTCTTCCTTGCCACTACAGTAGCTTTCTATGACCAGGTTCTTTTGTTGTTGTTTGCTCATTTTTCTAGCCTATTTCTTGACTTTGAATGTCATGTTGAAGTTGGGCTCTGGGGTAGGGAGGCACTATCCCAAGCTTTTTCATGCTGCTGTTTTAGGAAATGATTCTGGGGATCTGCAAGTTTTTGATGCTTCCAAGGTGGAGTGATATGGGGAGAGGTGTGGTCACAGCTCTCCTGGTCTGTGCTTTGGTCCCCTGTACCTATAAGTATCAGTACTCCTCTTAGCCCTGGAGCTGTGACCAGCTTCCCTGCTCTCTAACAGCAACAAGTGCTAGTGTTCCTCTCTGCCTTGAAACTGGGACTAGAGTCCTTGATCCCTTGGAAATGTTCACTGGCACTCCTCTTTGCAACTGTGACCCAGAACTGAGTATAGGCAATAGAACTGCTAATCATTGCCAGCTAAACCTAGTGCCAGCAAAGGGCCCTCACTATCTGTTTCTGACCAATTGTCCCATCCCCTTGCCCTCTCTCGGCTGAGAGGTACCAAAGCTGCTGCTATTGCAGCTACCTACAAGATCTACAGATGGTGTTGTTGCCACCCTCTGGGCTAAGTCTCACTCTGATGTTAGACTTCTCCTGTTGACCTCCTAGGTTGTTTTAGGCCAAAAAAAAGGGTCTCACTCTGACCTTTTGTTGGCTCTCCCTCTCTAAAATTTGATTTTAAAGTTGTTTGGAGGGTTCCTCTGGGTGGCTGCCTTTAATTCACCATCTGTGTTCTACTCCCTCTTCATACACTTTCAATAAGGATGTACTCCATGTGTTTGTGGATTATTTTCATTAAAAAAAAAACCTTCTATTGACATGAGAAATACATCCTATGCATTAAAAAAATAACTATAATATTCTCTTTTTCACCTTTTATTTTCTAACAATTAGATCTGAGATTTTTCCACACCTTTGGCATCCTTACCTCTTTTAGGTACCTTGAAATATTTTGACCCTCCTCAAGATTATATCCCAGTCAAAATGGACCTCCTTTGTATCTAGAAAGATATTCCATTTGATCTTCCCATCATAATTTTATTCAATACCTTATTTAGTTCCTAATATAGAATTTTGGAGACCATGGGGTTAGAATCCAGATGCCATTTCTCTGATGTCGATGACATCAGAAATAGATTGTTGAAATAGAAAATGTTGAAATGTTAAAAAGAAAAAAATCTTTGCATGTTTTCTCCATTCTTTTTTTCTGATTTCCTTTCCATTTTATCATTAAATTGTTTCACAATAATTTTGCTCATTAGAATTCCCTGCCAAGCTTTCTTGATAAATTTGTTTTTTTTTCCTCTGTGACCTGTAACATTTTTGAGACAATACTGCTCATAATCTTCCAAAAGAATTTTTGCACTAAACTGGTGTTGGTTTTGAAAGTCACATCTTTCTGCTTAGCAGTGTTATTAAGGTGACTGATTTTCATCAGTTAAACTTTTTTAGGAAATAGTAATAGTCAGTTTTGCTCTCTGTTCTTTTATCATTTACCCATTTTCCACCATCAACAATCCATTTAAAAGGTTAGGTTAGTCTCCTATAAACTGAACTCCATAGTTCCTTCTCATTTTTTTCATTTCCTCCCATTTTATATTGATTTTGTTCTTTGATGTAGCAAGTCATTGGACTGATTATACATAGACCACACATTTGGAAATGACTCACTGATAACCGGTTTGCAGTCGTTTAAAATACAGTCTGTTTCAATTTTTAGGATGTTATTTATGTTGCCTTTTTGAGTGTCTCCATTTCTCTTTGCAAAGAAAGGATTTGTCACATACACACATACATAAAGCCCTTAGTATATATGTGTGTATATATGCATTATATAAATATATGTATATATATGCATATATATACACATATGTGTGTATATAACTTCTGGATAATTTACACGCTTTTGATTTTTCTAATTTCTTACTGCTGATCCATTTTCCAACTTAGTTTTGGCCATCTTCCCCTATGTTCCCCTTTCCACTGAAGTCATCCACCCATTTAATTGGAAAGATTACATCAAGTTCTTACTACAATTTCTTTACTTCCTCATCTTCTCCACAAATGTTAATATATGAACTGAAATTACTTTCACAGCAGTCTTCTTGCCAATTATTATTGAGTCCTGAAATATCAAAAGACCATGTTTTCCCTGAAATTGTTTCTTGTTGCTCCTAGACTATAAATGAAACCAGAAACCAAAAGGAGGTTGCAGCTAAATAATATAGCTCACCAGTTTTCCTTGGAGTTGCAAAAGAGTTGGTGGAATTGATTTTATCCTATGACTAAAAACAGTCCTCAAATGAAATTATATGTCTGGAATTAATAGTACTCATCATTCTTTACCTCTCTGTAGCATTTGAAACTATTGACAGTATTCTCTACCCACACACACATGCTCCACTTGTTTATTTGCATAATACTGTTCTTTCCTAATTCTCCTCCCTCTTGAATGGCAATTCCTTCCTAATCACATTTGCTGAATCATCATTCATATATCTCCCCTCACCCCAACCACCCTTATATGTGAGAATACCAAGACTCTGTCTTGAGACTTCTATTCTCTCTCTGTACATTATCTCAGTGATGTCATCAGATGCCAAGGGTTCATCGATCACCTCTAAGTAAAAATTTATAAATCTATATATTCAGCCCCAGCCTCTTCTGAACTTCAGGCCCACATGAACACTTGGCTATTGCATATTAACTTCTGAGTGCCCTGTAATCATCTCAAATTTAAAATGTGCAAAATGGAAATTGTTGTCTTTTCTTCAAAAGCCTCCCTTCCTCCTAATTTTCCTATTTCTGTAGAGAACATCATTCATTCACTCAGGTTTTCAGCTTCAACAAATTATCTCTTTTCCTTATTCCCATATCAATTGCCAATCCCTATTAATTCTGCCTTCACGATATAGCTTGCTTGCATCTGCCTCCCCTGCACTCATGCATTCCATAGTCTAATTCATAAATCCATCACTTAATCCCTGAACTATTACAATAACCTTTAAATTTGTCCCCTGCTTTCCATCTCTTCCTTCCCTAATCTAGTTTCAACACAATTATAAAATTCTGAACTTCATTGTTTCAATTCTACTTCATACCTGTATTTAATAAAGAAAATTTATGCTTTATTCCATTGTGATAAAAAAATCATTAGTATTGACAATGATCAAAGATTAATAATTGAAATTAAGTACTCTAACATAATGCTTTTGAAAATAGACCAGGTTAAAAGAAATCTCAGCTGACTTAAATAAATAGCTTTAGAGTATAACTGAAATATTTCTTTCTTATCGACTTGACTTCATTTTAATTGCCCCTTTTGACATAACTGTTTCCTTATAGAAGATTAATGAGGTATTCTAATTTCTAGGGTGATGAAGAGGCCAGCCTTGGGCTTCCCATAAGCCCTTTTATGGACCGTTCTGCTCCTCAGTTGGCAAATCTTCAGGAATCTTTCATCTCTCATATCGTGGGGCCATTGTGTAACAGCTATGACTCTGCAGGACTGATGCCTGGGAAATGGGTGGAAGACAGTGATGAATCAGGAGGAGACACAGATGACCGGGAAGAAGTAGAACAACTAGCAACTGAAGAGGAAACTTGTGAAAATGCTGACTCTGAAGGTAAGTTAGGCAGCTATTCCCATTTGTATTTTCCCAAAGGCAATTCACAAACTGGAACTAAAGCAACCGTTTCTCAATTATTAAACATTCTGGCTTAAACATAAGCATCTCTTTTGGGTTTGCTTCCAGATATCCCTACCTAAACAATGATGGCAGATGATATTTACTGGAAATTGCAGAGCATATGTAATATGTTATAATAATAATAGGGAGAATTCTTTATAACATGACCAATGTGAAAATAGGTTCAATACTAATGTATATGTAAGGCCTATATCAAGTTGCATGTCATCTTGGGGTAGGGGGAGGGGAGAGATGGGGAGAAAATTTGAAATGGTGAAAACTAAAATTAAAAATATAAGTAAAAAAATAATAATTATAAGGAAAGGGAAGGAAATAAACATTTATATATTATCTCATTTGATCCTCACAACAACCCTGGAGATAGATGATATTATTATGCCCATTTTTATATTTGGGGAAACTGAGGCAAAACGAAGTTATGTGGTTTGCCCAGGGTCACACAGCTAATAAGTGTCTGAGATCAGATTTAAACTCAGACCTTCCTGACTCCTGTCCCATTGTTTATCCACTGCCCCACCTAGCTGTCTAATAATCAGTCAGTCAATAAGCATTTCTTAAGACCTCACCATTTATCAGGCACTGCACTAAGTTCTGGGGATACAAAGAGAGGCAAAAGATAATCTCTTCCCTATAGAGCTCACTATCTAATGGGGGAAAACACAAAGAAATAAATATGTACAGTCAAGCTATGTACCAGATAAATAGAAACTAATTAACAGATGGAAGGCACCAAAATTAAGAGGAATTGGAAAAGGCTTTCTGACTTATTATAATGTCTGTATACTATAGATCACAAACATAAGTGTATATTTACAGCAGATAAGTTAGATACATGGGTACCTGACACAAAACAATACATGTGAAATACCTTCAACATTCCTCTTTCACTCAAATAATCCTGTTCTCCAATTCAGAAAGAAATGCTTTCTTAATACTTTTTATCACTTTGGTTCTGCATCTTTGTACAAAGGTTGTCATCTATATATAATAGCTAGGCTTTATCTCTCAGTATTTCATCTTTCTTAAACATGAAGTTCTCCCTTTTCTGCCTCTAGAAGTTAAAGTTTAAAACTTTGGTGAATGAAGAAATAACACTGGGGCCAAAGAAACTTCCATATTCATGTCAACATTTATCAACTGCCTACTTATATTCTATGTTCCCCTGTGATATCTCCTTTCTCTTATTTTTATTCTTCTTCACCAGGAGACAATAAGACTCCCCCAGAATTAAACAAGCATTTCCTTGTTTAGTGGAAACTGGCAGATTTTCTACCTTTCTAGGAGTCATAAAAAAAAAGTATCAGTGAGTGGTTTCCTCTTCTGAGAAAATAATATCAGGAGACTATTTCATCTACTCTACCTAAACTCCAAAAGCCAGATTTTCCTATTCTTCTCACACTTAACCCAGTAAATCATTAGAGCTTACTGTCTGCACTGACCTTTTACATGTCCTGTTCCTGTGATGATAGTTCCCTTGTGACCTCTTCAGAAATGAATGCTTTACTTCAATAGATTTAAAGAAAATCTCTATGACCATAAGTTACAGTTGAGCTGCTAATGGGGAGATGAGCTCCCCAAACCAATGAAATCATTGGTGAGACTGAGAACACAGGCCTTTGAATCAAAACACTTGGTTTCTAAATTGCAAGTCATGTGTTGCCTATCCACAAGTTTCTTTCCTTCTCCAAGCCTCTGTTTTCACCTTTTTAAAAAAAGGGAATTTGGAACTCAAAGTTTTAAAATCAGATGTTCAAAAACAAAAAAAGTTTTTGTATGCAACTAAAAAATAAGATACACAGGCAATGGGGCGTAGAAATTTATCTTGCCCTACAAGTAAGGAAGGGAAAAGGGGATGAGAGGGGAGGGGGGTGATAGAGGGGAGGGCTGACTGGGGAACAGGGCAACCAGAATATAAGCCATCTTGGAGTGGGGGGGAGGGTAGAAATGGGGAGAAAATTTGTAATTCAAACTGTTGTGAAAATCAATGCTGAAAACCAAATATGTTAAATAAATAAATTGCATTTAAAAAAAAAAAGAATGCATGGGATTAAAGAGAAGTAATGAAAAGGAAAAAAAAAAGGATAATAATTCTCATAGTATTTGCCTCTTGGAGATATTCAAGCACTATATAAATGTGAAATTCTCTAGCTCCTAGCATAATACATCACAAATAGTAGGTGCTTAATAAGTGTTTGTTGAAAGGAATTAACAAATTAGTGAAATGTAATCTTTCCACTCTCATTCTGCTTCAGAATTTAGTCATAATTCATTCCAAAAATATGTGTCCTGGCTCATTTTGATAATCTGGATTTTTTAATAGATACCATAACTATTCCTATTTCTATTAGTGGAGAATACATTTTTGTAGCTTTTCATTATATCCAAGAAAGCTATTAAAATATTTAATACAATCAAGCCACTTGGAATTCTGAGGGTGGTGTGGATCTTTGAAGGTCATGTAAGATAAAACAACTGAGACCTTGGGAAGGGAAATTGACTTTGCTAAGGATTCTAAAGTGGCTATTGCCTTTTATTTAATTATTTCATTCTTTCTCTCATTTCAGAATTGGTACTGACTTTAATAATAATTTTATCCAGTCTGTTATTTGAATTCAAGTACAGCTGCAAACCTCAAATATGTTCTGGTATCTACTGAGGTTTAAAAAAATTGGGTGTTTCCCAGGAAACACAGGATTAATATGCTATTCTGAGGAAAGAGACGCTTTTAAAAATTCTCATAATTAAATCTGAAAGATTCCTGCAGGGGCCTAAGAACTTTCTAATGAAGCACTAAGCAGGGTTTAGGCTTGCAACATTGAAAAGCTCTTTGTTCACAGTTCAGAAGCTTCCAGTACTGAATAATTTGGTCCTTTAGACCACCTGCAGACTTAAATCTATGCACATTTTGGGGGTACAAACATTCTTGTATATCATCTTATTAAATAAAATTTACAGAGAAATTTATTGCTAAAGTTTTACATCAATAACAAGGAAACCATTCCTTTCTACATATGCTTCTTGGAGAAGAAAAAGAACATTTGAGCTTTGTGTTAATAAATTAATCATCAGAAATCTATTTCCTAAATATTAATAGATTAAATTGATATATTTAGCAGCAGAATATTTCCTAAAGTTATAACCGTATATATGTAGGTGGAGCAAATAATTTACTTTCATTCTCTCTTTAACCAGAGAATGATATGAATTCAGCTATAGTATATTGCTCCAGATATTAGCCACCTCTAAGTATAGACCACAGGCTGAACAAGAAATCACTTTGAAAAGAAAACACACACAGATATACGGAAAAATAGCAATAATTACATGCCGTAACTCCGATGTTATTCAAGCCAAATTATGGATGAGAGGAGGTAAACACGATTCAGGCCAATATATAAGAATTGGGTACTTCATAATATGATAAAATTCACTGAAGAAAATCATAGAAGCACAGGATTCTGATCTATAAAGGTCTTAAAAGATCTAGCCCAACACCTTCATTTTACAAATGAGGAAACAGGAGTATCCAGAAAAGGGAAATGACTCAGAAGCTATCTCTCCTATACAATTCTCTTTTTTTTTTTTCTGTGACCTTCACATATCAATGGTTTCTTAGAAAGATTTAACCATAGTGCCTTCCCTAATTGATTCTGAGTCTTTCCTCCTAGAAAAATTTGCATTGTAAATGATATAACAATCAAGACCTTTGCTCTGGATTGTTTAGTTGATCACTGTCAATCAGTTAGCAATTATTAAACACTATGTACTAGACCAGGGGTGGGGAACCTGTGTCCTCGAGGCCCTCAAGTGTGGCCCTTTGTGATGAGTTTTGAGCTAGAGTGGTTGTAATGTCAGAGGAAAGAAGGAAGCATATCTAAGAGATGTTATGAAGATAGAAACAATAGGACTGGACAACTGATTGGATGTGGGGGGAGGGGTGAGGGTGAGGAGTCAAGGATGACCCTTAGGTTGTAAGGCAAGGAGATTGAGAGGATGGCAAAATTAGGAAGGTTGGAAGTTTTGGAAGAATGGAGTAGGGAAGGAAGGTAATGAATTCAGTTCCAGACATGTTTAGCTTAAAATATCTGAAAGACATTCTCTTTACTGACACTTAACCCAGATTTCTATTCCTGCCATTCTAGTAACTTTCACTTGTATTATTTGTTATAGTTTCTTCATTAAATAAGGATTTCTTGTCATATTTTTTGTGATGTATAAGCCATATGAAGTTTTCATATTTAGAATATGGAACTGGGGAACAGAGTCTAAAAGAGAAGGTTATCTCATATTCAGTAGAGTTTGGATGTGAGAGTCATAAACTAAAATGTACCAAGGAAGCTGAAGTAAGCATTTGGCTATCAATTTCTATTATTTAAAATATTCTGGTCAATTGGAAAAGAATGGTCATTGCATAGTTGGAAACCTAAAAAGGCACTTGTTATATAGGTTTTACAATGATCTGTTCAAATTCAATTGGAGTAAAAGATGTAACTGCCTCATTCAGCTATATTTTAAAGATAACCAGGTTTATTAAACTGAACTTAATTAATTTCCTAATGGGTGTATAGAAAATGTCCTCTCTAATATTTCTACACAGAAACTTACAAACCAATGTGCATGAAATATGCAAAATTTCAAACATTCACAAAGTGGAATTTCATAACTAGATCATGGTCCCCCCAAATGGAATGTTCTCTTCTATCCCTGAACCATGTAAATCTGAGTTAAGCATTAAAACACACATATAACCAGACAATACTAAAATCTTGTCAGCAAGCTAAATAGAAGATAGAGTGATAATGCATATTATGTTTAATATTCTCCAAACCCAAAATTGGTCTTAATATTTTACAGGACAGCCGAAGTTCAAAAGGAGGAAAATCTACTGCCAAATAACTCAGCACCTCCTTCAAAACCATAAAATGTGGAAGAAAGTCATTGAAGATGAGCAACGATTAGGCAGTGGGATGGAAAAGCTAAGTCTAGAAAAATCCACCCTGCATCAATCCTCAGAGCAAATACAGGCAATCCAGGAAGAGGAAGAAGAAAAAAGGAAACCCAAAGAAGAGAACACAACTACAGATCTGACCCAATGACAATTCACCAAGCATTACTTTAAGCCAGATTGACTTGTGCACAGACTCCTTGCAAGCCAGCACAACATTTAGACACAACACTGTAGAAATGTGGGATAACACACCTATGGCTGTTTCACTTGGAATGTTTTTGTCAGAATTTTGTGTTTTGTTTGTGTTTGTGTTTTTTGGTTTCATTTTTTTTTTCAGTGAGGTACATTGCTTAAACTCATATGCTCAGAGAAGCTTTCTCACTGCAACACTGGCTTCCACAATATATTTTTTTTTTATTTAAGGAAGAAATATATGCATCTGTGCGTATGAACACACACATGCAAAACCCAAACACAGACACACATATAATCACACAGAGCCAGAGTTATTGTCTGTACACTTCTGCAACATTCATATAAAATATATAATGGTCACTATTATAGTGCAAGTCATAAAAGGGAATTGTGCTACATGACACATTTGTGTGTGCAGGTACACATATGCGTGCATGGATTAGGAATTTGGAAGGGGTGTGCTTGAGTGTGTGTGTAGGGGTGAGAGAGTGATTACTGAGGATTTAGTAGATTAGCTGTAGCACATGATTCAGCACATGTGAACAAAGATAAGGCGCCAGTATTAAGAAAGTTACATCTGTAGTGATGGAAAGCAAAATCTGTTAAAGGTGTTATCTTTTGAGAGGCAATAAAATCTCCCCTTTCAGTAGAAGGTGCATTCACTGCTGTCTTCTTGCCAGGACCATGTGACTGGCAATATTGTTCTCGTGCCTTTTAGAGGCATGCTATGACCAACCTCAAACCTATGGGAGCACAGGTGCTTTACATACAGTTAGCCAAATGAACATAGGGAAAATAGGGGTGCATGCATACACTCCATTTACCAAGGGATAAGTTGACAGAAGAAAGCAACATAGCATTCTTTATTATTTAAGGAAAGACCTGTGATCAAATCATCTAATCAGGTAATGATTCTAGCCAGATGCAAAAGAAGGGTGGGATAGACAGTAGGCTAGAGAATAAATTGCATACATCCTTGCAATTATTCTCCTATGACTTCCATATTTCTTGTAAAGGATATAAAATTTTTAAGCATACATTAAGACACAGCTATAGAAGAATGAAATGTTTCTAACTGGTTACATGGTATTCTTGAATTACAATGGAAGTTTTATATCTTAGTAACTAATAAGGATTGGCTCATTAGAGGGGCCAGTGATAACTGCGACTACCCAGCATCAAAGAGTAGCATTACACCTGCTGTGTGATATGGATTACCTAGCTTCAATGCCAAGGCTTTGGGTACACCATTGTGTTATTTTTAACAAAGAAGGAAATTGTGTAGAGATTGAGTCTGGTATCAAGAGTTGTTTTTTTTTTGTTGTTGTTGTTGTTTCCACACTTGTTTATGCTGTGAGCCAAACCCCTTTTTAAAATTAATACTCACTTTCAATATATTTTATTTCATAAAATATTATATTTGTCAATAATTAGTTATTATGGTGTAAATATAAAGAATTTTTTTGGTCCTGTAGATAGTATACTCTTAAAAAACAAAAGGGGGAAAAGGGACACATTTTTATAAAGTTATTTTTTTATCACCAGTTTTATACATTGTAGCCATCTCCAACCCCAGCGATAAAGTTGTGCATAGTTAGCATAGAGCCCTATGGCCACATGCTGATCTTTGTATTCTGGTTTCAGATCAAAGATGTGGGAAGTTTATGCCAGCTATACTGATATTCACTGAAAATTTGCCAGTAATTTTTGCCCACTAAAAAAAAAATTATTATTTTTCTGTATTTTCTAAGGTAGAAGACAATTAGGTCAACTCATCTAAAGGGTAATTCTACTAAGTCCCTGTCTTCTATCATTTTTTGTTTATCACATAATGCTTTCTGTGGACCTGCTGACAATGCAAAAAGAAAATAGAATCTGTTTTCTTATAAATACATTTATTTGTCTCTTCTTTTCCCATTATTCATAGAAGCAAATATTTGCATAAAATACCTTCTTTTCTCCTAAACAGATCTTTTTTCTTCAATCAATGATTTTGCAATAATCTATGGTGTTTTTGTAAATAGGCAATGAAATAAATAGCAGAAAATACTGTTTCTATACTATTTACAAATTATGAGGGGGGAATGGAAGAAAACAGATGTGAAGCAAATGTTTATCTAAAGCACTAGAATAGATTTCAAGTATCTTTCAGTATTTTCTTTTGTTTAATTATGAACATGTCTTTACTATTAAAGTTTACTGTTTTGATTCTTCTTGACATGATGGCCAAATGGCTTTATTTTTTCACAAATTATTCTGATTCCAATAGTCTTCTTACAGGGACTTGAATCATTTAACTGTGCAGATAGAGTTTTTTTTTTTTTAATGTGGTTTCATAGCCATTGCTTCTGATACTCTACTAAAATTGTCTTTTTTAGTCTGTTTCCTAAGCTGAAAATAAAGCCAACAGGTATAGTCTAGGAAAGTAGTACATTGGGTAAATAGGCAGGTAGATGCTCTTACCAAAAGTACATAGTTGCTTCTAAATACAAGTTAAAAATGTCAGAAATCCAGATGGCCAAGCAATGGCTTTCATCTTCCAGTGCCTATGTACTTAAGAAGTTCATTAATAACGGAAAGGTATCTTGATAAATAGGGATCAAAAAATGGTCCTTCTCCAAATTTGATTCTTCACATCTAAGCAGAGTAATTATATTTAGAAGTTATTTTGAAAGAAAAACAGTTTTTTAACAAAGGAAGAAGTTGGTCGGGAAATACAGTATACAACAATATGTCCGTGATGGTTTTCAGACTAATGAAATGAATTCCAAATTTGGTCCTAGGGATATTGTCTAATATTTTCTTTTGGTGACAAAGCAATACTGATGTGTGTTTCCATTTCCTTCAGCTATTTCCTATGGCGCCAGTATATCTGTTGCAATTGATTCTGTTTTTATAGGGATCTATTTGTAGGTATGGTTAGACAAACTCAGGTCTTATTAATGAAGGGATTTCTGATCAGCTTAACTAAAAAGCTCATTCTATATATCAACTCTAAAAAGAGAAACAGATTAAGTTGATAATAATTCCTTTAAACTGAGTAAAAAAAATCACTTCCAGGGTGCTATTAGGACCTCTTTTCAATTACTATCTACTGTAACTGATCTAGATGAATGAGGACTTTTAGGACCTTTAAAAAGTGGTTTCTACCATGAAACAATTATAAAAATTTCCCATGACTAGAGTTTCAGCTGTAAAAAATCTTTTTGTTTATTTTTATAATTAATGTGTAAACACAGTTTTGATATGAGTAAAAGAGGAAGACATTAGCTTTGTTCAGAAGTTTATATATGTCAGTCTTTGTCAGATAAGAGCAAACACCCAATGCCAGGCTGCAAAAATTGTATACACTTTTGTGAATGAAGATTGTTTGATTCTTCTTGTTATCTTTAACTTGTTATCCTAGACTTATCCCCTCACCCACCCAAGACCCCAGCCAATGAAGTCATGTTCAAAAAAAAAAAGAGTTGTATTTCATCTACAGTGTTCATATTGAAACCCATAAATATAAAAAGTTGGTTTGAAATTACTATATGTAACATATGCCTTATAATGAATTTTTACTATATTCCTATATATCCCCATTGTCTTAGCCTTAAATGTCCATTTCAGTGTAAAAGTTGTGCTGGGGGGGATGAGGCCTAATACTTGTTTAAATAATAATTTAAAAAAAGAAATTTAAAATATTTTCTAAGTAATAAATTTATACAAATTTTCATTCTAAATAAAGGTTAAGGTTTAAAATGATTAACAAATAGAGACTTTGATTGTTATGTAGTCAACTCTCAATTATCCACATTACTGGAGAGAAGTAAATGGTAAAAATCCAAAAAAAAAATTACATTTGGTTTTGGAAAGTGTTTTATGTTTAATTTTAGGTATGTATATCCAGTGTTTGCAAAATTCACATTATTTCAAGCGATTTTGAAAACAAGCTATAAAATTCTGATTGTCTTGGTTCTGCATCCTGCCCCTTCTTCAATTCATTTGCTGATTTCCACTCCATTATGAGAAAGGATATCATTGATGTAACTGGCTCAAGGAAATAGCTTAAAACATATATCTGTGAATATGTTAATTTGCTTCTAGATTAGAGTAAGGCACACTTTTTATTACAACAAAGCATTTTATCATACAGCATAAATAAAAATATCCATGAGTTTGAAGATAGGTGGTCACACCTTCAGATAGTTGAGGATTGACTGCATTCTGAAATGAAATTGTGTTTCTTTTATCTATCTTTTCTTAATGAATCTATTATCAACTGGATTCTTTTTCAAGTAAGTTCAAGTCATCAGAACTGGACAAACTATTTCCCAGAGTAATGAAGAAGAAAAAAAAAAATGGATGGAGTATCACTGAGCCACAGCCAATAATTGAACAATTGTGGGAAATGGGAGAAGTGCCATATATTGGAGGACAAATGTTATTCTGCCTTTCAAAAAGAGGGAAAAGAGTGGAGTCTACAAACTATAAGCTCAACTTTGAATTCTGGCAAAATTCTAGACGTCTCTTTAAAGAAATGATTAGTGAACATCTAGAAAAGGAAGATGATCACAAAGAACCAGCCAACATGGCTCCATCAGAAAGAACTCATGCCAGATTAATCTCATTTCTTTTTTTTTTAAGTATTTACTAGTCTTGTAGATGATGGAAATAGTAGAGAGATAGTTATTTTTAATATTATCAAAACCATTGGCCAAGGGTCCCTTGCGTGTCTTGTGAACAAGATGAACATACTTGGGGTAGACTGGGCTGATGAGATGAAAACTGGGTTACCGAGTAGTCATTAATAGTGCAATATCATGTTAGAAGCAAGTTTCCAGTGTTCACCAGGGATTCATAATTTTACTTTTTTTTAATAGATGAAACCCTTGTCAAATTTATGGACAACTAAAATCCTAACATGCCAGACGATAGGACCTCTGATGGTCGCAATAGTTTAAATTGTTGGATAAAATTTAAAAAGATGAGATTTAATTAGTTTAATGTTTTAGGCAACCTCAAAAAATGAATTTCACAAATATAAGTTGTGGAAGGCATGGCAAGAAAGGAGTGCATCTGAAAAATTCTGGGTCTTTTAGTTGGCTGGAACCTTAATAGCAATCAAAAGTGTAATATGGCAACAAAAATAACACTGTCATTGAGAAAAAAAGTGCCCAGGGCTAGGGATATTATGCTATATTCTTGCACATTGCCTGGGTCAAATTGCATCTAGATTATTATATTTAATTCAAAGTTCTATGTCTCAAAAAGGACAATGAAAAGTATCCCAAAGAGGACAAACAAAGACAACGAAAGGCTGAAAGATCATATTGTTTAAAGGAAATAGGAACAAAAGAGAAGGCTTGGGGATGGACTGGATAGGTGATGTTGATGTCATGATGAAGGGCTCTAATAGGGAAGAGGAATTGGATTTTTTTTTCACTTGGCCCCAGAGAACAGAACTAGGATCAAGGAGTAGAAGTTGCAAAGCAGCAAGTTTAGACTTCATGTAAGGAAAACTTGCTGAAAATTATAGCTATCCAAAGGTAGAAAGCAATGTGTTAGACAACACTGGACTCTCCCCTTGCTAAGAGATCATAAAGGAAAAGACAACCATTTGATGGCTGTGTCATAAATTGGATTCTTATTTAAGAATTCTTATTTAATAATGGGTTAGGTGAGATGAAGCCCAGCATCCCTTCCAACCCTAATGTACTGATATCTTTTGATATCTTTTTATTCTATGAACCACTATTTATTTTTGTTCTGCTGAAGAGAAGTAACCACCTATTTTTTGTCTTGTGGGGGGCTTTTAAGCATTTTTTTCTCATGATAATTTTGATCATTATCTTTTTAAGTGCAGTTTGTTGGTAATTGTAGCAATTTGTTGTCAGTCTTGGGTCACTTGAATATCACATTCTTTTCCACTTTGCAGCTATGAAAGCACTATTTGTTTTGCGTAATTCCTTTGCTAGCCTAGTAGAGAAATAATCATAACTTTTGGAGTTCAAGACAACAGCAGTTATCTCTTTGGCATCAAGTGTCCACAAATGATATCATAGGACTTTAAGAAGAAATTATTCCAATTTTAGTTGCTAGAAAATCATGCTACATTAGCTACATTTTCTCAGTTGAAATAAAAAACACAACAATGACCGCTATTCAAATTATTTGGTAAACTTAGGTCCTGTATCAAAAAAAAGAAAAAGAAAACTAGGTTGACAGTGAAAATAAGGTGTTGAGCATCTTTTAGCATTGTCATATCTACTTCAGAACAAAAATGGAGAATAGACCTATCGAATATTTGAGATAGATAAGGAAATTGTTTTAGTCCCAAGATATGAACTTGAAAAAAGCAGAGAGTATTAAATAGTATGCTTGTCTTCTGTTAGATGACCCAAAGAAAAAGTATATTCTGAAGAAAATTCATCTTTATAATACCAATATTTCATTATAAAATGTTATGCCCATTTAATTATGATAAATATCTTTGGATCCTCACAGCTACATTCATTGATTTAAGAATCATTAATATTAAGCCTTATTTTAAAAGATGATCAAACAACTTTTGAATATGGGTAGTATGCAGTTTTTCATCAGCCTAATATCCTCTTCCTTCATATGCAAAATGCATTATCAAATGGTAATATTATAGATTAAAACTTGGCAGCACATTTAAAAGATAACATCAACATCATTACTGTATTCTACTGTATTTCCTTTGTAGTCAATGAAATACCGTAGAGCTGAATTTGATTAATTTTCTTGAAACACCCAAAATCTTTTTAAAAGGAAGAGGTCTTGTTTGGAACATGTTCTTTGATTTCAGATGCAAAGTTACAATTGGGCAAAAAAATGAAAAACAAAAAATTACTTATTGCAAAACTACAATAAGTAAATATCATTTTTCTGTCCATATTTAGCTTTGCTGCTTGGTTTGTTTGAAGGAACAGGCCTTGCAAATGAGAAGTAAGAAAATATTTTCAGAGGTGTGGAAGAAAGAGGAGCTATGTGAGAGGAATAAAGCTATGAATTGGGAATGAAATCTAGAAAGAATTTGGAGGAAACTCTCAGGACAAATGGTTCTACTGTTTTGCCATCAAACTTAGATTTTATGTTACTCTAAACCAAATGGGGTTAAATGTTCAATATGTCATCAGTGTCCTCCCTTACGAAAATGAACCGTTATAAAATATTCAATGCGAATTAGCCATAACATCTTGGAAGAATTGATTCTTGGAAGTACTTATAGAAACAGGGCTTCTTTACCATTCTAGTAGTGTTGTTTCTCATCTGTTAACATCTCACCTATCTCTTTAATGCAAAATATAAGAGTGTTTAATGGTATATACATATATGTATATGTATATATACACACATATATATACATATATATAATATGTTTGATGATAGAATGCTCACTTTTTTCTTACTAAAATTCAAAGTTTGTCCTTTTGTATGATGTCAGGTCACATTTTATTATAGGAATTTTATTTTAAGAATTTAATAAAGTATTCCAATACTAAAATGTTATATTTAAAGGGGAAAAATAGCATTTATAACATATTTATATCACATGTATATATAATATGTACATGGTTTATACATACATATATATATTAGGTATACTCAGTAGTTTGACTTCAGTGTATATTTGGTCAATATCAAAACTTAAAGCTGTTTTATAATCAGTCTAAGATATTTGCATGGGTAGTTTTTTTTTTCCTTTTGTGATCCTTTTTCTCACTGATGGTTGGCAGCATTTTTAGATTTTTCACAAAGAAATGAATAATATATTTGAATTTCACAAAAATTGTATTTTGCCAAACATTAAAAATAAAAATCATTTGGCTGCTTATGTAGATATTTCCTACTTTGTAGATGTGATCAGAAGCACATTAGTCTTTGACAGCATGCTAGAGTTGATAGGGAACTGAATTTGGAGTCAGAGAATCTGCATTTAAATCCCAGCTCTGCAATTACCTGTGCAAATGAGGTCAAATTATTTAACTTCTCTGAACATCAGTTTCTTATCTTTAAATTCAGATAATGTGTTAGATGATCTCTAGGGTCCCTTCCACTTCTAAATTTATAATCCTATGATTTTCTTTTCTGGATTCTTATAGCAATAACATCAAAAGAAGCGAGAAACAGCAGAAATCTGCACTTGGCATTATTTATTGTGGGATTTTTTTCTATTTTGTTATTAAAGATGTTTTCCTGTTTTCAGGTATTTCTAGCTAATTTACTACCTTTCATGGTAGCAAGCTGTCAGTAGAAATTATCAGTCTGTCACTGAAAGTTGCCAATGAATTCATTTTAAGAATTTAGCTTGGAGAGCTGTTATATAAGCCAGAGAGTTCTGTTCGAAAGGATGTGATGCGGCTTCATTTGGAGTTCCCAAGAGGTGACGTCATCATAAACCTGTTTGTACATCAGTAGTCATCCATAGGGCACAAATTTTTAAGACAACCTTGTTAATTTATATTCTTGTAGCCAAATTTCTCTACCTTTAGATTTAGAAATACTCCTACGACAAATTGTGCATATTTTAGTGATTTTTATAAGTGAAATTGATATTTTCCTTTCACTTGTATCTAGCACTTAATACATGTAATCATATTTAATATATTCCATTCATAAATACTAGTTAAGTGATTTAGTTGTTTTGTATAAAATAGAATAGCTGTACAGAAAAAAATTCTTTTAGATAAACATTATTTATTTTTGTGGTTTTATAACCTAAACACTATACAGAAGGTACTCTTTTGCCACAATTATTGGAAGTGCCTCTTGGTAATATGTATAATATAATAAATATATATTCAAGTTTATTAAAATTATTTGTCACAAATTAAAACTTTGGGTGTTGCAACATGAAGACAGAGGTACAACATAAATACAATTCTATGATGTCATGATTGCTGGAGTTATTCTTTTGACTGTTCTTTTTCATTGAAGTGATGGCTAGATTTTCCATGATTCATCAAAGTTTAGAATTACATGGTTAATAGATATTTTTTATAAATATGCTCTACATAAAATTGCTGGTGAATATCATTACAAAATAAATTTATCGTACCATTCGACTGAACTCTATCTTAAAATTGGGAAACTCTGCTGTAATATTATTTGTCCAATTACTTAAGAGACAAATGAGATGGTCACTTTCCAAAAGTAGTCTTTTCTTATGTCTTCCCCTTCCTTTTCTTTCTTCTCTTTTCTCTCTATTCTCTCTCCAACTCTTTCTTCTTTCCTCTCCAAAACCAGCAACTTCTTCTAGGCATTCTTAAGGAATGAACTTAACTTATTTAACACCAAAATAGATTTTCAATAAAAATATTTTCAATTATTCCCAAGGAATCCAGAGATAAGCAAGCTATTTGACAAGCAAACACACCAAATAAGAAAAAGCAAAACAAAGAGGCATTTAATTGTGGTTTACAAGAAAAGACAAAATAATTCTTTTTTGCATCTAGAGCATTTTTGAAATGGACAGAGACCAAAGGAAAATCATCTACACCAATGATTCTCAGACATTTTTGATCATGCAAACATGTAATTTTTCCCCTGCTGTATATGTTGGTTGAAGAGTTGCTTACAGCCTTAAGGGGCTGACTCCTGGCTCAGAAGGGGGGAAGTTCAGAATTTTGTAAAAAAAAAATATGAAAGGAATAGGAGAGTGTTGGACATTAGTTAAAGCTGTGTTGAGCACTGGGAAGAGAGTGAGATGTAGCATGTCTTCCCACCATTTAATTGATCACATGCCCCTTGGAGTCATATTGGGGCCATTAGTCTCCTCTTTGGAGATAATCCACAGATCTAGGGGTATCAAAGCTCAAAGAGTTGAGTATTTGAGAGGGATAAAAGAGCCAGAAGAAGGGAAGGAAAAATAATTGAATTAATATTCTGTGGATTAAGCCTTCCCTCAAGAGTAGGCAGAAACAGAAGAGCTCAGCTCTCTTAAAACTACTTCAGCAAGAATGTTTTTTTAAAAGAGTACTATACAGAGCAACAATCAAGAAATCCAAAGGAAAAACTGCAGTAAGTGCATTTTCTCAGCCCAAGTCCATGCAAAGAAACAGCTATTCATACATATTGTAGGGCACTAGACAAGAAGTCCAAACAGAAAAGGCTGTTTTGGGAGCATATTTCTCACAAGCCTTCCTTTGGAGATCAGAAACAAACTGGGGAAACTTGGAGTTTACAGAGGGTATGGGTTTAGGGAGACGGGAGTCAGACTAGGGTTTAGCCAAGGGAGTCTAGAACCTGAAACTATGTCATTCTAATGCCAAACTAAGGCTTAGGAAAATGTGGGGTTTTGATTTAGAGGATAATAATCACAGAACACTGTATAGACAGCCCTGGTGCAGAGCTCTGCTTTCTAATCTCCTTTTGTCCTTGAAAAACAGCACTCATTACCTAGATCTCTCTCTATACAGATTAGGACTAATGAAAGACCAACATTTCCTTCTAGAAGTATGTAGACCCTTTTCCTGAGAGAAAGTTTTAATTCAAGAGAAAAAAAGAATAAAAAATGAGTAAAAATAATAAAATATTGATAATATAAAAATATTAAAGAGCCATGGTATTAGGGGTGCTCGAGACCCCAACATACTGACATGTCAGGTCCTGCTGATAAATTTGACTCAAGCCTTCTCAGCCAAAGGAAAACAAAGTTTATTGAAGATTCACCATATTGGGTAGACACTTAGGGAGCCTGAGCATTTGTGATGCTAGTGCCAGAGGACCAGATTAATCTGAGCTGAACTAGATTGGATTTGATTGCCTTCATGGAGGCAAGATGGAGCTTATATACAGAAAGACTGTGGAGTCTGGGGTGATGGGAGGAGGGTTTTAGGGCAGACTGGAGTGAGTGTGGTGAGCTCAGACTCCAGGGTAGGAAATCGCTGAAGACTATCTGGAGGTGACAGGGAGAGGGCTAGGGTAACAGACTTGGGTATAGATATTTTGATATGATCAAGGGTGGGAAACAGTCTGAAGGCAATCCAGAGGTAACCAGACAATGGAAGGCTAGGCTAGGCTATTTGGGCATGAATAGCCAGATCAAGACAGAAAATTCAGGGTGAGGTTCAAGGGGGTTCCTATGGTCTAAACCTCATCATCCCCCCCTCAAACAAATGGGACCCAAATTCCTTTGCGGTAAGGGACAAAGGTCTCAGCTTCTGAAATTGCTTCCTGCTGTCAAGGGGTATAGAGCTATCTCTGCCTCAATGGGTCCAGTTCAAAGGGTCAAACTTCGAAACCTGGCTGATGCCAGGGTCAGTGGGCTGGAGACTTTGGATTCAGTTGGAGGTTGGCATATAGCCTGAGCCATTATCTGAAAGTTGATACCTCAGACACTGTTTTTATCCATCTGTTCTCTGGAGGGGGGCCAGAGTCCTTCTAAACAGTAGTTTGAGGTCCTCCAAGGGCTAACAGGTATATTACAGAGTCTCTGGAGGGGGAGCAAGAGGTGACACTGGTTTAATCCTAGAATTATGAGTCCAGCTGGGGAGTCCCTCAAGTTTTACTGCTGTTGGAGTGGTGAGTATGACTCAGTAGGGTCCCTTCCAGTTGATATCTGTTTTTCATTTTGGGTTTTCAATAACTTTAAATAGACCCAATCTTGAGGTTGTACTACAGTAGGACATGCCTTTTCATTGCCAAGAGGTTTTGGAAGATACTTTTTGGCATATTTGGTTAGCACATTCCTGAGTTGGGAATTGGGTGATCAAATGCTCTTCAGGGTCTACAAGGATGTCAGAGGTAAGGAAGGGCCCCCCATAGAGAAGTTTAAAGGGACTAAGCTTGATATTTCCTGAGGTGTGATTTTAACTCCGAGCAGCCCAATTGGGAGGTTCTTAATCTAACCTTCTTGGGTTTCTATGCACAGCCTAGTAAGGACCCACTTAAGGGTATGATTCATTTTCTCTACTTTACCAGAAGATTTTGGATTCAAGGCTGAGTGGAAGTGGTAAGTGACTTTAGTGTCTTTGCCACAGCATGGGTTATCTGTGAAATAAAAGCTGGGTCACTGTCACTCTGTAAGGAGCCAAACAAACCCAAATGAGGTATAATTTCCTTTAATAGGAACTTTGATACCTCTTGAGCCTTTCCAGTCCTGCAAGGAAAAGCTTCTACCCAATTGTTAAGGGTGTCAACAAAGACCAAAAGAAATTTGAAACCCCTACAAGGGGCCATATGTGCAAAGTCTATCTGCCAGTCTTCACCTGAGTAGGTGCCCCTCCTTTTAAAAGGGGGGAAGTTTGACTTCCCCTTCAGGATTTACCTGGGCACAAGTTGGGCAAGCCTGAACAGACTCATTGGATTTTTCCTCCTAGTTTACTGCCAATAAAAATGGGCTTTATCAGAGACTGCAGAGCATTCTTCCCAATGTGTATGGCCTGGTGTAAGCCAAAAAGAAGCTTCCACTGGTTTTCTTCTGAGATAAGAAGTTGTCCTGAGGGTGTCTGAAACCACCCAGAGGGAGAGAGAGAGTATCCCCTTTCTTTAGCAAGGGCCTGTTCTTGGGGGTTGTAGGAAGGTGTGAAGGAATCAGGAAGCTATGGGAGTAAAGGAGGCCATGTAGTCAACTGGGGGGCAGCATTCTTAGTTGCGGTGTCTACCAGGTGATTTGCCACAGACTGATCCATCTCTCCTTTCTGGTGGCCTTTGCAAAAGATAACAGTTATCTCCGATGGCTTCTCAACACCTTGGAGGAGACATGTAATCTCCTGGGCATGTTTGATAGCGGAATTTTTTTGCTGTCAAATATCCCCTTTCTTTTCAAATTGCTCCATAGGCATGTAGAACACAGAAAGCGTATTTTAAATCAGTAAAAACACTTACTCTTTTATTTTCTCCTAGCTCTAGGGCCCTGGTGAGTGCTATCAATTCTGTCTTCTGGGCAGAGGTCCCAGCGGGCAGGGGTTTGGCCTCTGTATAGAGTTTGGTGGAGGCTGACTACTGCACACCCACCTTTCCTGACCCCTTGTTCAATAAAACTAGACCTATCTGTGTATCACACTGCTTCAGGGTTCAGGAGTGTGTAGCATACCCACATTAGGTCAGGGGTATCTAAGAGCAAGGCTTGATATTTGGTGAGCCTGTGGTTAGCCAGCCACTCACGGCTCTCTGCTTCTAGGATGCTCTGAACTCCATAGGGAGTCAGAACTTCTAAGGGCTGGCCAACTAGAGGTTTAGAAGCTTCCTGAATTAGAGCATCTGTAGCAGCCAGGGAGTCTAATTGTTTTGAAAAATAGACAACTGGCCTGGGATCAGGTTCTAAGGACTGGGTTAGGACTCCCAAAGCCTGTCCTTTCCTTTCATTAATACACTAAGTGAAAGGTTTTTCTAGATTAGGTAAAGCTAATGCTGCAGTGGTGGTCAATTTAGTTTTCAGTCTCAAAAGCTTTAGCCTGGTCAGGGCCCCACTCTAGAGGCAGTGAGTTGGGGCCTTGAGAAGCAATTAATGGTTGAAGTCCCTCCCAGGCCTTGGGTTTCATTGGATATTGATTGCAATGGGATAACACTTTAGGATCTGGCAAGTGAACTATGGCTGGGGTGGCAGTAGGTCGCCCAGGAATTCTCTGATCCCAAACAATTGGCTCAACTGTCTCCCACACCTCTGGGGGAACATGGGGAAGTCTGGTAAACAGAGGGAAAACAGAGATGTGAAGTTTAACTAGAGAAAATTGGCTCCCCAATTTCAACATCAGGTCCCTTCCCAACAAGGGGGCAGGGCCAGAGGAGAGCATAAGGAAGGAGTGTTCAAACAACAGTTCTTCAAGTTGGCTGGGGAGGGGTAATATCTGGAGATATCTCTTAATTTCCCCTTTGATGCCCACGACCCAGTGGGTTGAGGAGCAGGTAGGACCAGGGTAATTAGTTAAAACAAGAGAATGTAACTATGATAAAGTAGGTAACCTTACCTGCAGCCTTGATTTTGCCCAGGCCTCAGCAAGAGAGGTGGAGGAAGTCGGAACACTGCCATCCCCAGGCTCCCCTGTCCTTCTGAATCTTGAGAAGACTGGAGGACAGGGTACTGGTGGGCAGCTCCACCACTTTTTCAATCTCAGGGACAGTATTTTGTCCAATGTCCCTCATTGTCATATGGACATGGTCCTGAACGCATAGGTCTTCAGAGATTCCTCTGGGGGAGTGCCCTAGAGGGGCATTCTTTGGACCAGTGACCCTCCTTGTGGCATCAAAAGCAAGTTTCCCCACTGCCCAAGTAGACAGGCTTCCTCCAAGGGGGTGCCCTGGAGGGGAGCTCCTTGAATCTTTTCCTGGCCATGGCAACAGCCAACAATTGAGCATGTTCTCTGTCTCTAGCTCTTTCCCTGCGTTTTCTTTCCTCTGCTGCAACCATGTCTCTGTTGTTAAAGATTCCAAAATCTGTCTCCAGTAATTGGGCCTGAGGTGTTTAGGGTCCCATTGCCAATTTCTGCAGTTTCCTCCTAATATCTGGGGCAGACTGATTAATGAAATACATGCTAAGGACTGCCGTCCCTTCTATAGATTCAGGATCCAGGTTTGTATACTTCTTAATAGCTTCCACTAGCCAGTTTTGGAAAAGGGCAGGGTTTTTCTTTTCTCCCTGAATAATTTCCCTAATTTTTTTTAAAATTTATTTGCTTTTGAAATGCTGTTCTTAGGCCTTCTAACAGACAAATTGTCATATGGTCTCTCTTTCCCCTATCTTCACTCTTTCGATAATCCCATTCTGGGTCACTGTAAAGGCAATCAGTAAATGAGAAGATCTTTCCCACCCATTTGACTAGGCTTCTGGGGGAGCTCTCATGGTCCTAGGGGGAGCGGCTAAGACCAGAGCCAATGGTAGGTGCCTGAGTTCTGGTCCCTCAGATGACGTTCTAGTTGATGGGATGAAGTCTGACGACTATGTAAAAGGAGAGAGCACAGCTTGGAGATTGAGACATAGTGGAGGCAGGAGAAGGAGAAGCAGCAGTGGTGGCAGCAGTGGAAGTGGCAGCAGCAGCAGCAGCCACAGCAGGCGCTACTGAAACAGGACTGACCTTCATGCAGACTGGAGAGTGCTGAGGAAGTGCTTGGGGCCAGTGGGTAATCTTCTTACTGGAGAGCCCTAGCATTGGGGGGAAGCACCAGTATGGCTTTGTTTGCTGCCATAATATTTTTCTGTAACCTCCTGGTCACTATTGTGACATGGGCATATTGGTTTTGGAAGGTTCTTGCCAGGATATCAAATTGGGGACACTGGTCCATGGGTCTGCTACTGTGGAGCTTGAATAAATGCTTTAACTCCTCTGCCTTCTACTTAGAGAATTCCTTATATCCTGAAATTGTGGACCATTCAGGCATATTCATGATTTTCTTTGAAATCATGAATTCTGCCTTAATGATATATCCACTAGTGGGAACAGCAACTGTTACTGGGGAATATTTTGTTGGGGTCATCACTGATGAGGGTACAGTTTTTGGGAACCCCCTTGAACCTGGAGTACAGTCTCTGGGAACCCCCTTGAACTCTCCTTGAATCGTCCATTTGATCCAGCCTTGGCCTGAGTCTATAGCCTTACATTATCATTAGGCCAAGATCTCTACCTTGCCCTTTATTGTCCAGCTACTTCCCACCCTTGATACTATCAATATCCATGCCTTCAGCTACTTCCCACCCCTAATCCCATTCTCTTGTTTCCTGGAGTCTGACCTCATCCCAGTCCCATCAAGCTCCTCCTTAGACTCCTCCTCAAGACCCTCCCTAAACCCCTCCTCCCATCACCCCAGGACCACCCTGGATCCCTCCTACAATTTTTGTGTATATAATTTTCATCTTGCCTCCGTGAAGGTGCTCAGATTGAATCTAGCTCAGATTGAATCTGGCCCGCTTGTCAAAACAAGCATCACAAATGGTAAGATTTCTTAGCACAACCCATTATGGTGAATCCTTAATAAACTTTGTCTTTTTCCCTGGCTGAGAAGCCTTGAGTCAAATTCTTTTAGCAGGACCTGGCATGTAGGTATTTTGGGGTCTTGAGCACCCCTAGACCCTACCATCATCACTTTTCTTTAACCTCACCAATCACTAGCCAAATGATCCCCAAATTTTGGGGCTCGTTCCCAGATTCGTCTCTTCTCCTCAGTGGTACAGCAGGTAGAGAAGAGGATATGCAAATCACTTCGAGAAAGTTTGAATTGTAGGGACAGATCCCTAAAGCCCTCAGTAAACTTAGTAGGGTCTTCTGAGTGTTTCCCTAGTTTCTCTTTAACCTGAATAAGATCCTAAATGGAGAATGGAATATGAACTCTGATTGTCCAATTCAGCGAGGCAGACACTTCCCTCAGAGGAAAAAGCCCTGAAGGTGCTGTGGGAATAGGGCATTAGGGAGGGAGATAGGACGTCCCACTTCTTATGAGGGAGGAGGTGGGGCACGCTGACTGATCTGTGTTGGACTGCAAGACCCAGAGATCTGGCTGGCAAGGGAAAAGGTCAACTGGCACCTGAGGAGGGGAAGGGGTCAGAGAGGGAGATACCAGAGAGACTGCCATGGGGGCAGGGCCCAAAGCCAGAACCTGAGTAGGGACCTCCTCCAGGAGAGGGTCTGACACCCTGGGGGCCATAAGAACAGGGTCATCCAAAATGTCCTTTTGACCCACATTGTTCCTTTGTGGGGCAGCTCTAGCTACAAGCATCTTATGATATTTTCTGAGGACAGGGTTCAGAGAGAGCTCGACAAAGGCCAGCGTGTAGGCAACTTCTATTCATTTTCCTTCCCAGTAACAGTATAACTGTAGCTGCATTATATTTTAAAGTCCCCAAAATGGGCCATGGTTCATGGCCCTCTGGGTGATACTGAAGCCAAGCAGTGTTGCAAAAGAACACCAGCTGTTTCTTTTTAAGTTCTTTAGAGAAACTAAATTTTTTCCTGAATGGGATGGATAATTGTGAAGACTCACAGGGTATGTCTAATGGAATAGGAGAGGTTTTGGGATTTGGCTTTGTGATTTTGGAAGGTCAGAGCCTGGAACTGTGGGCACCTCTTCCCCCTCTCTCTCAGATGTTAGAAGATAATGAACTTCCTGTGAGCTATCTGTTCTCTGCTCCAGGAAGGTCTCCCCTTCCCCCACCCCATTTCTTCTCCTAGACTTTCAGATGCCACCCAGGCAGTTGAGTTCTGATAGGGAAAAACCTGAATGGACCAGATCAACCTTGGTCCTCTGTGTAGTTTTCATGCCTAGACTGTAAGCCCACCTCCCAGCCAATGGTGAGAAGGGATAGAGGTGGGCGGGAATATTTTTCATTAAGAGTATAAATTAAGGCAGGTTCCCTTTTACCTCGCCTCCTCCATTATGGAAGTGTGTCCAAATCTTGAAAGGTTTGTAGAATAAATTTACTTTGTTTCTCCTAAGGATGTCTCTCCTATTATTTAAAAATCATATCCCATAAATTCCCAATTTTGTAAAAGGCAACCCAAAGGTGAAGTTGTGGGAATTGAAAAGGATTGACCCATTGCAGGCATGGGGGCTGGAAGTCCCTCAATCTGTAAAAGAAGATTTGGGAGTTAGCATTGAAAAACAAAGAACAAAACAAGACAAAAAAACACAAAAAGTTACCTGAAGTTTTCCCAATTCCCTAGCACCAAGAGAATTGAAAGAATCTGGCATACACTTCTGGATGGGGCATCTGTCCTTCCCCTCCCTGCTTCAGAAACTGTGCCTAGGTCCATGGCCTTCAACATAATCACTGGACCAAGAACCACCAGAGAACATCAGGCTGAGTATGAGACAGCCTCCTAGCAGTCTGACCTACTGGGACTGAAAAGCACCTCCAAAGTACTTGGAGAGTGAGAAGGGGATAGGGAGAGGCGGAAGCTTACATACCCTCCAGTTTTGGCTGGAGAATTTGAGATTAGCAGTATTCCAGGTCAGGGAAGCATATGTTGAGGTTTGGCCTTGAGGGGTACTTGAGACCCCAAAATACTGATGTGCCAGGTCCTGCCAAATGAATTCGACTCAAGCTTTCTCAGCCAAAGACAAACAAAGTTTATTGAAGATTCACTATACTGAGTAGACTCAGGGAGCCTGAGCATTTGTGATGCTAATGCCAGAGGACCAGAATAATCTGAGCTCAGCCAGATTGAATCTGAGTGCCTTCATGGAAGCAAGATAGAGCTTATATACAGAAAGACTGTGGAGTCTGGGGTGATGGGAGGAGGATTTTAGGGCACACTGGGGTGAATGTGGTGAGGTCAGACTCCAGGGTGGGAAATAAATGAAGACTACCTGGAGATGACAGAGGGCTAGGGTAACAAACGTGGGTAAAGATATTTTGATAAGATCAAGGGTGGGAAACAGTCTGAAGGTAATCTGGAGGTAACCAGACAATGGAAGGCTAGGCTAGGCTATTTGGGCATGAATAGCCAGATCTAGAGAGAAGATTCAGGTTGGGGCTCAAGGGGGTTACCACAGTCTAAACTCCATCAATGGGACTCAAAAATGAAAAACCAGAAGAAAATAATTCTAAATCATTTACAAAGACTCAAAGAACATCAAGTTTTCCACAAATTCTATTTGAATTTCTGAAAGAAGCCAAAATTGATGAATCTGAAAAAGTTGTTTAAAATTAGGTTAGTAAAAATCAAGTTAATTAAAAAAATATTGTAAATTCCCAGGAATGAAAATAAGAAATAAATTAGCATGAAAAAAGGAAAATTATTAGAAACTATTTTGCCAAATTATATGCCAAAAAACTATTTAAATGAAATGTACTTCTATCTCCAAAAGTTTAAAATACACAAACAGAATAAGAAATAGACTTTAAATGATCCAATCATAGAAAAAGAAGCTAAACCAGATGTAAATGAACTCTCAAAGAAAAAAAAATTAGGATTAATTGATTTACTAATGAATTGTATCATGCATTTAAGGAAAATTAATCAAATAGCACATAAACCATTTAAAAAATAAGAAAATAAGAGATTATAAAAATTCATTCTAAAACATAAATATGGTCTAGACATCTAAATCAAGGAGAGAGAAAATAGAGAATGAACCATATCCCAATATCTATTATGAATATCATTGCAAAAAATCTAAATAAAAAAATTATCAGAGGCTACACCAACACATAAAACATTAATCTGTGACCAAGTAGGATTTCTACTAGGAATTCAAAGCTATCAGAAAAATTGCAAACTTTATAGACAATATTAATAATGTAAACAGTCCTGATCACATTATTATATCAACACATGTAGAAGTAGCTCT